>NC_081180.1:214472969-214752080 GCF_029867415.1 Vicia villosa | reverse complement strand
TTGGGGGTTTTTTTGGTTTTTTTATTTTTGGTTTTGCATTGTGGGGATTGTTGATTTGTGAAATTTGGGCAAAAGGGTAACTTTATTGATGTTCAAAATTGGTTTTTTATCTACTGGTTTTTTGGATATGCTGAGGTTGTGGTGGTTGGTTTATGTTCAATGATGTTTGATTGTGTAGTGTTTGAGTATTTTGGGAATAGATATAACTGTAATTTGACTCAAATTGAGGTTACTGGTGGGTGGGTTGTTTTCTGATTTTGTTGGAAGGTGTATGAATCTGTTTGTCGAGAAATGCAACCTCAACAGAGCTCAAGAATCAATTTGGGTGAGTTGAAAGTACTGATTGTGAAGAAGATTGGAGTGGAAAAGTCGAAGCGGTACTTTTATTACCTGAACAGGTTTTTGAGTCATCAGTTGGGCAAAAATGAGTTTGATAAGTTATGTTTTCGGGCTCTCGGGAGGGAGAATCTTCCGTTGCACAATCATTTTGTGAAGTCAATTTTGAAGAATGCCTGCCAAGCTAAGACTCCACCACCTGCTCGGCCCGTCGGGTTCTTCCAGATCAGGAGCACGTGTTACTAATTATCTCCTGGTAGGGAAGATGGGCACCAGCAGAATGTTGCTAATGCGAACTTTCAGAATCATAGTGTTTCAGTTTGGTCAAACGGGGTTTTGCCAGTGTCTCCGCGTAAGGCACGGACTGGAATTCGTGATCGGAAGCTTAAAGATAGACCGAGTCCCCTTGGACCAAATGGGAAAGTTGATTCTGTTGATCATCATTGCATGGAGAACGGAGCTATTACCCCATGTGATTATCAGCGACCAACACAGCATCTTCAAGCAGTTGCTGAACTACCTAAGAATGCTACGGGGGATGATATTCAGGGACTAGCCGAAAAGCCGAGAACCCGTGTAAAAGGTCTGACTGAAATGTCGACCGTGGAAGATGGAGAGGAGGTAGAGCAACTAAACCGCCTCAGTTTTACCAGATATCCTCTGATAGCACCACTTGGGATTCCTTACTGCTCTGCAAGTGTGGGTGGGGCCCACAGAGCATTGCCTGTGAATAGCACGGGTAATTTTGTCGGTTATTGTGACAGTGGCAGGTTATCTGATCCAGATACGTTGAGAAGGCGCATGGAGCAGATTGCAATGGTACAAGGTCTTGGAGGTGTTTCTATGGAATGCGCAAGTATGTTGAATAGCGTTTTGGATGTATACTTGAAACGGTTGATAAAGTCTAGTCTCGATTTAGTGGGAACTAGGTCTGCGAATCAGCAAACAAAGCTGCCTGCAACAAATCAGCAGATTCAGGGGAAGGCCATTAATGGCATGTTGCCGAATAATCATTTACATCTGCATAGTACCGGTAGGATGGCGGAACCCGAGCCTGAACGAAGACCCCCCGGTTCTCAGTATCTTTGAATGATTTTAAACTTGCGATGGAGCTAAATCCACCGCAACTTGGAGAAGATTGGCCACTACAACTAGAGAAAATTTCTATGCAATCCTTTGAAGAATAACACATTAATAAAGATTTTTTTTCTTTTACTTAAGCAAAGGCTGGGTCTATTTCTTCTGATTCTGATAGCTTGGCCGCAGTTGGTGATTATCGCCGTACTTTGCTCTGTCCATATTGCCAAGATGAACCAGAAGACATCCATCCGAACGGGGAATTTCTACCCCTCCCAAGATCAAATTCTGGTTCCGAGCTTTCAAATGTTTTATCTCTGCAATGTGCTGGAGTTAGCATGGATCAGAAATATATTTAACTGCAACCAAGTGTACTATCAAATGAAACTCAAGATTGGTTGCTCTGTTGTATATGTAGAATCGATATTGGCAGTATTGTTACTATTGCAAGAGATCTCGATTGCATTACACACAACGAAGAGACTCGGGAAAAGTTTTGCAGGAATACTATTGTGTAGCTGGGGTCAAGGAACTGTGACATGTATAAGAGCGGAAGGACCGCGCTCTATGTAATTTTAGAATATGACGATTGGTTTAGATTCAACATTAATAACACGTCAAGATCTATTAAAGTTTCCTTGATGATTTCCGTTTTATGGTTGATGTTCGTGGTCCAAATTTGACCAATATATCTGAATTAGATTTTTGTTTTCTACTTTATTCATCATGTAGATCTGTAAGTTACATGTCTCTTTCAGTTGAAATCAGTTTTAGTGAAAATAAATGAATATCTGACTTTATGTTATTATACTTTTTAAATTTTGATGTTACTGAAAATCACGATATCTTACTGTTGAGAATATGGTGAGAAGTTGTAAGTTACTTATACCAATAGTTTTCTGCAATTTATCATCCTTGCAATCTTTTGAAGGAACATTGAAGCTTTGAAGATTCTTTAGGTAAGGAATATTCATGCTGGTTTTGTAACAGACTTTGGAAGGGATATGCTTTCACGTAAATTCGGAAACTCATAAGATTTCCAAAAAAATCATGAAATTCTCCAAATATTTGATAAAAATTCAAAAAAAAAAAAATCTAAAATATTCAAAAAACACACTATGTTTTAAAAACTTAAAAAAATCACAAAATGTATTATGATAAAAAGACCGGCTATATTCTCATAGAGAAGAGTCTTAGGAACACAATTGCCCCACATTATATTATATTTAGGGCTTGTCTTGAAAAAAGTAGCAAATAGATGATAAACTAATTTATAACAAATGAACTTATAGTATATAAAGTATACTTTCATTTTATAGTATTTAGTAAAGAAAACAGTTTTATATTTCATATTATCAATAAAAGTTTAAATAATTACAATTATTTAGTAAATTATTTTGTATATCACAAGAGTATGAGAGATCCTATTTAAATAAAATATATGAACATCTTTAAAAAATATAATATTTAAATTAGCCGAATTAGCCTGGAAACACAGTCTCGAATTATAAAAATAAGTTGCACAACACCCTGATACCATTAAATTTTAAAAATGAAGGCTTATAGGTTTTATGTAAATCGTTTCATTTGTGAATCATTAATCAATTCCTAACTCCACAAGCGAAAACAAAATCTCTACTGTCATAGAAAAACAGAGTCATGCAAACTACTCGTTTCGTTATGTTTTTCAGTAAAAAAATAACAAGTTGAGACTACTTTCATCCACAAGATAACAATCAATCCCTAACCAAAAAAGGATCAGATTCTCTCTTGTCGCAGAAAAACACGCGGTCAATGATTGAAACCATCAGACGGTTCACATTTTGAGTTCAGGTTTGGAATCGGACTTGAAAATCAGAATGTGAGCCGTCTAATATTCATATTCCGATCTAGCGATCGAAGTAAATGCAAGTTTTTTGTGACCCGAGAGGAACAAGATCCCACCAGGGTCCGTCAAGGCACGGTATAGGACACCATTTGTTAACTGCATGTAAACTAATTAGAAAAATGGGAAGCAACTGTACTTTGTGCTGAGAAAAGCAAATGAACAATTTTGTACAAAAGGAAAAATAAAAATGCAACTAATGAGATGACGATGAGGACGAGTTGGACAGTGCAGCTGACTCTTTGCACATAGGGCACCAATTCTTCAGCCTCAACCATTCTTGTATACAATCAACATGATATTTATGCGTGCATTGCAGTCTTCCGATTTCATCTCCAACAACATATTCCTCCTACAAATTACATAAACTTATCTAAATCAAATTTTGTCAAGCTGAATTCTAGTAACACATAGCTAAATATTGGCTATATAACATTTGAGCCATGATGATATGAGAATCATCATTGGATGAGCTTCATTAAAAGTTATAAAAATACCTGGCAAATGCAGCATTTGATTTCATTGTTATCCTCATCAACACAGTCGGCTGCATCATCTGAAGGTGTAGACTCATAGACACTTTTTTTAAGACTATTAGAGAGTGCTTCCTCTGACAGTGCTGTACTAACTGTACCCATTCTCTCTTCGAGAGCTAAGAGTTCCTGTTATTAATATAATATAAATATTCAGGGGTGGATATAGACATATTTAAAAGAAAATTCGAAGATTTTTAATATCAAGCATGACATATCCTCAAGGATGTAAACATTGTCAAATAGAAGCTATAGCGGCACAATAACATTGTTACATAGCAGAAATTGAACAAACCACTATATTCTACGATCAGGGATTAACAACTTGATATGATAATAAACCAATTTGCTGAACCATAAAACATTCGCAAACCTCGTATGACATGTCATCAATATCCAGCCGCATGTCTCTATGAGTATCATAGAAGCTAAGTCCATCAAGAAGAGAGTTGGTCTCTAGTAAATCAATTTGCTGCAAACATACAAATTAAAAAATTAAATAACTAGCCAATTAAGTCAAGTTAATTTTATTTATTTATCTACAATTACCTCATGAGTCAACTCTTCATTTTGTTCCATTCTCTCAAGTGCCAATAATACCTACATCCAATAATAAAACAGTAATTACATTTTAAGCTCTCATTAAAGACCATAATAATAAACATACACTCCTTTGTTACATCAAAAGTTACCTCAGAAATACCATCCATATTGTGGCGCCGCCGAAAGCCATCCTGAATTATTAGAGAATGACGGGTACCGTGTTCTTCATGAGACATAGGCATAACACCACGAAACTCCTCGGTGACAGGAGAGTTAATATCAATAGAATGAGGAGAATTAGGCAACACATCACGGGACTCATTCTTTTCTTTTGAGTTTTCATTTCCTTGTTTAGAAAATCTTCCCCTGCCATAACCACTAACCGTTCTTTCAGTTTTCACTGATGCTCTGCTATTGCCCCCATTGTTTTCTTTTGAGTTCTCATTTCCTTGGTTAGAAAATCTTCCCCTGGCATAACCACTAACCGTTCTTTCAGTTCTAACCGATGCTCTGCTATTGTCCCTCAGAGGAGGAATATTTCTAGACCCTCTTGTATCAGAACTAGGTCTGCCATTTCTGGTGCCAGAATTCAATCTTTCCAATGAAGACCCGGTCACCTTCTTCCCTTTAAGAGTGGAGCTACTTTCCAATGAAGACCCGGTCACCTTCTTCCCTTTAAGAGTGGAGCTACTTTCTCCTCCAGAGCTTCTCATTTTTGTCACAATAGTCTTACTTCTATTAAGGGTAGAACTAGAATCTGATGATGAGCAGGAGGAAGGGATGGCATCAGTTAAAGTGCTGCATCTGAGGTTCCTCAATCCATACTTGCTAGAAACTGCTCGTGTAGCCGGACCAATGCTTTCAGTTTCTCGTTGACGCAATCCAGGTCTTTGATTGAAATTCCTCTGAGATCTTAAATTTGATACTGCACCAGATTTTCCTACTGCCGTCCTAATCACATTAGTACACTCTCTACCTTTCTCTTCAGCTGGAAGACCACCCGAAGATAATATTCTCCGAGGCTCATTTAGTGGTTTAACCGGGTTAGCATATGTTCTACGGCTCCGAGAACTACCAACTACCTCCTTGCGACTCGAAGATGACAGCGTCGATGGCCTCAAAACTTTAGCTTTTTCAGAAGACCTTTTCTGAACAGGAGGGTTGGGTGCATTACTGCATCCCGCTCGGGCGCGATTTTTATCGTCTCTGGTATTAGCAGTGGCAGTAGCAGTCTCTCTAAACACAAGGCCAGTCCTTTTTTTAGGGACTTCCATCCCATTAATGCCTCTTTTTGATATCATGCTATCTGCAGAAAACAGTTTATAGGTATATTATAATCTCTTCCAAATTCCTTCTTAATTGGATTGCTATTGCTTATAAGGGATCATAAAATTCAATTGTAATAATCATATTCAGATTGAACAATTCATAACAAAAAGCATGATGATGCAAATTACAAAAAGCAATACATATATAATAATGATCAATCATAAAACAACTCAGTTTTAATATTTCTATCAATTTAGGGTTCTGAGTAACATGATCAAACAGATAAAATCCAAAATTGAATCAGATTAATTTCGATAATTCATGGTTTGAGTATTAATTGAATCGATAATTAGGGAATTAATGAAGGGTTAATTGAAAATATTAGAATTATGAAGGATAGGTTCGTATATGGTTAGAAAGAGAGTTGAATATGATGGTGAGTACCTATGGTGATGATGGTGTTGTTGAGAGAGAGTGAAAGAGGAAGAAGAGAGTGGAAAAAGGGGAATTTTGAGAGAGAATGAATGAGAAGGGATGAAAAGGTGTGAGGGTATAAATCCTATTCGTCACCACATCAATAAATTTGTTTTTTTCGTTGACATGTTCAATCAAATCAAATCTTAAAATTTTTTTTTTTTTTAAATTATAACTTTTTTAAATAGTAAAATTAATTTTAACTTATTGTTTTTAAAGTTAAAACATTAATTATGATACTCAGTAATATAAACATAAATGTATTTTAATAAAAGATTAATTGTTTTATGTACTGTGAATAAATTTTTTAACACAGTCACTACATCACAACTATTATTTAAAGAGAATATTTAATAAATTACTAAAATAAAAGTCAAACATTACTAAAAGTTTAAGAGTTAAAAGGTAGTGCACTGACAGTGTAAAATAATTTTACACTGTCATCCAATAGAAAATCATAAATGTGTCATGTCATTAAGTTTTTTTTAAATAAAAAAATGATTTAATTGGATACATGGGTGGTGATTGGTTGACAGTGTAAAAATATTTTACACTGTCAGTGCATCACCTCTTTTCTCAAAGTTTAATTGATAGTGTAAAATTTTTTTACACCGTCAATGCATATCAATTAAATTTTATTATTAATTATTAAAACATAATCAAAATTACATAATATAAAAATATATATATATTTTAAAAATAATTTTTATAAAAACTTATTTAAAATAACATTTTAAACAAAATTATTTAAACTATTTTTTATTTAAACTTTTTTTTTAAAGTTGTAATTTTTTAAACAAAAATATGTAATATTATGTAGTCATATATGTGTAAAAGTCCATAATAATGACTTGTCCTCGTCAAGTGCCCACACTAAAGCATGTCGCCAAAGTTCTAACCTCCACGTACTAGAAGGCAGCTCTGATGGGAAACGTGGACGATGACGTGTATATTTATTTAACCGCATGTGCAAGAAGTCTCGGTCACGATTCCCAAAATCGAGTGGTTACTATTTTTTAGGGGTCTTCGAAATCAGGCCCAAGGACCTCTATAAATACCTCAACTCTTGAGTTGAGGAGGAGCATTCAAAATACACATGAAAAATCCCAAAAATACAACGCTTTTCCCCCTTACGTGAACTTACTCCCTTCACATTGAAAACACCTTTAAAGCAGGGTATCTCACAACTGTGAGCTTTCTATATATCACCGAGAATCCTTAAAGCTTTTGGTCACCCTTACCTGCATAGGGGTGCCTCGCATCTGAACTTTTTAGCATGTACAATGGCGTCCACCGTGAAGCCCCGATAAAATTAACTTGAATCATGCCTTCCATTATCACCACCATTTTGATACTCACCAAAACCTCCACTCCTAGACCTAGCTATTCCCAAGCATGGTTGCTAAGAAGACACAATCTCCCACACAGGAGAGTACTGGAGATACCAGTGATCCCAACGTCATATCAAAGATATGCGCCGCCATAAACGAACTTCGCCGCCAAAATAAGAGCTTGAAGGACAATGTCCTCAACATCCAATAATGCCAACAGGACACTACCCCCACAGAGGAGATGGAATTGATGGACGCCTAGCCACTTTTAGAAAAGATATGGGAAACACCTGTTCTAGAAGTTTTTAAGCCTTCATCCTTTGCAAAGTAAGAGGGGTGTAGCGATCCTCATGATCGTGTCACCTCTATCTACACACAGATAGTCATCATCAGAGCGTCCAACTCTCTGAAATGCAAGCTTTTGTCTGACACTTTTAAGGATGCAACCTTTCAATGGTATATAGTGAAATTCTGGCACTTAAAAACCACATGTCGTATATGATGTCAGGACTTCCAGAAAGTCGAATGCAATGTCACGACATCGTAATAACACTAATAACAATTAACACTTTAAGGTAAGTTGCAGGAAGTAAATAACTCAAGTCAACTGTTAACCCAGTTCGGTGCAACGTCACCTACATCTGGGGGCATCAAAGCCAAAAAGGAAATCCATTATAATAGTGATTCACAATAATAACAAGGATAACAACCAAATAAGAGACACTCTACAATGAAACAAAATCCACTCTTGCTTAAAAGCTTATGAGTGATTCACCATAATAACTCAAATACTCAATTTAGTTCAAGCATCTAAGTGATACGAGTGTTGCTCACAAATAATAATGAATAGACTAAACCCTAATAAACACTATCACAAATTCAGATTAGTTCCTTCTTTAGGTTTTGAGTCTTCCTTTAAATAGCCTTAGAATATCAAGGATTTTGGGCTAAACAATCAGCAAATCCAACCCAGACTACTGCACAATCTTTTACATAATTATACGAACATAATCAAATGTTTCCTTAAATGTTTTGACATCCAATTTTGTGAAACAAATCTATAGATATCTTAGCTTGAAACAAATCTTTAGAGAATCAAATCTTCATACACGCTTCTTGGATCGTAGTAAACGCAAAACAAATCTTTTGAGAATCTTGAAACAAATCTTCCAAATATAGAAACAAGTCATTCTACGATGTCATACCAACATGTTAAGACATTTTGTCCAACATCATGGTCAGTAAGGGAATACCATCAGTCTGTTTAACATCCAAACAACATAGAAAGATGTCCACCATCAGTCTGTTTAACATTCGCTAACGCCTGTCAGAGTCAGTAAGGGAATACCTCGCACGTTTCAATGAGGCCACCATAAGTGTCGTCCACCTGAAACAAGAAATTTTCATAGGAGCATTCAAGAATTGCCTTAAAGTAACTGCACTTTAGTGAGTCCCCTCGTCCAAAGGCCATCATCTTTGTTAGTCCATGTGGTCACATGGGCAGAATACTATAAAGGGTGAGGATAGTAACAACGAGAAGAAGTCTTGTGGCATAAAGGAGTGTGTTCCAAACAATGAAGGCCCGCAACACTCACGGAAGAACAACAATACCTCACCTATCATGGACAAAAAGACATTCAAGCGAGGTGGAAAAGTAGTGGAAGGTTTCACGCCTCTGAACACTCGCCATGAACAAATCTGGCGGGAAGTTCTTCACCTACATGATGTCTTTACGCCTCCAGCTCAAAAATCAAATGTTAGGACTGTAGCAACCTGCCCTAAAAATTAAAGATTTAGAGTCGCCACCTATTCTACCAGGGCGAATAGGAAACCCTATGCAGTTAAGAGATCGGGGTAAGATTATTATAATCAGGTCAAGGGAAGGTGTTAGGCACCCTTAACCCTTTCCTAAGGTTTTGAGTTAAAGCAAAGATTTATGACTAAATTTATTAAGGTTAATAGCTAAGGAAATGAAAAGGGTGAACTGTAAGATTCGAACCTAATTAGGATTTTGGGGAAGGGAACTCGCCTTGTTGCCAAGTGCCTACATATCTCCTTATGGAGAATCAGAGTCAACGTAGTTCGGGGCACAGGGTTGTACGCCTTAGGATTTGATATGAAGTGGTTTGAAGGCTTTTTGAGTTGCCTTATCGTAGTTTTGAAATGCGAAGTTCGCAAGGTATTTTGAATTACCTTATCGTAGTTGTTTTGAAAATCGCAGTATTGAAGAGATGAAAAGTATTTTAAATGGCGTACAACCCTGATTTTAATTTGTACTATTAATCGCGATGATCAATAGGTTTGATCACCATAATTAACAGATTAATAAAAGCATTGCTAATTATTCTAATCGATTGATTCGATTATCACCGTTAGCAAATTGATGTGTTTTAATTATTTAATTTTATCGTTATCCCTCATAATCAATAGCTTTGATTACAAATAATAACGAATTGATAAAGGAATGCTAATCATCATAACCAATAGATTTGGTTAAAACCATTTAGCAAAATAAGTTTATTTGAATTATATTTAATTAATTGGTTGATTATTACCCATCGCGACCAATAGATTTAATCGAAACGGATAATAAATTAAATCCTAATACTTGGCCAAATGGCCAGTGGGATTGGGCAAACCCTAACGCATTGGATAAATCTCTCTAGGGTTTTTATGATTTATAATTATTAACGCTAATTAAACAAATTAATCGAAGTAGGGTTTTTATGATTTATAATTATTAACGCTAATTAAACAAATTAATCGAAGTAGTTGAATAATCGGGAATATAGTTATGGCCCTAATCCTAATTCACATCTAATCCTAATTTAAAAATTAAATCATCATATATATTAATATATTAAGATAATTAAACAATTAAATAACATATAAATTATATATATATATATATATATATATATATATATATATATATATATATATATATATATATATATATATATATATATATATATATATATATATATATATATATATATATATATAAAATAAAAGAAAACCTGGTAGGCACTCCTGTATGCGTGACTCCTGATGGTGCATGGTGTGCCTCCAATCCTTGGTACGTTAGATCAGAATTGTAGGAGATCTGACGGTGGTAATTGAGGGTGTATGGTGGGGTTCCATAGGTACTACGCGCTGGATTAGGAAGCATGAAAAGGCAAGAAAAATAGTGGTGGGAGCCTGGGTTCGAACCCAGGTCTTGAAACTCACCCTCTGTTTCCCTTGGCCAATGAACCACACTTCTTTTCTGATATTCTTTCCATCCGTATAAAATATATAAAATAAAAATAAGAGTGAATTGAATGAGTCAAAACCTGGGCCCACTAAACACTGGACGGACGAATGAGAGGGGGGGAGAGATCCATTGAGTGTTGACCGTTCAATCGGAAAGCGGCGCGCGTGGTCCCTGGTTTCAGAAATTCTCACGAGCGAATGACGGTTCGCCACGCCATGGGTCACCGGTCCCACTTTCAAGTCTTCATCTTCCTCAAACATGAAGCCCAGATTTGCTGCGGTTTTCTTATGAATTTGCTACGAGTTCATCACACAGTCTTCCTAGCTAAATCCAACCCTGCGAAAAAACACATTACCAAAGAAACAAACAGCCCAGATCACCTATTTTGGACACTAGGAATCCAATGGCGATGTCCGTTTTGCTTAAAAGCGCCTGCAAACGTCAATACGAACAGCCATGAACTCGGTGCCCTAACCATGGCACCTTGCGTTCCATGCGTTAGAACTCATCACCAGGGGTTCAAACCTTCTCTATACGTGGCCATGAACTCAAAAAGAACATTAGTTCGTAGGAAAACGAAATAACATGAAAAGTATACGATCTAAAATGTGAGTATGAGTGATGAATACGAACCACGCGTTTCAGATGCTAGGAAGAGTGTTTCTTGATCCATGTTTACCCTATGGCACCTCAGAAGCAATATTTGATGTTTGAAAATTCTGAAAAAGGGCTGCAAGTTGCAACTCGATGGTGCAAGCTCCCTTGGAAATTTGGAGACGTAAAACCTAGTGCTCTTGCTGTCCAAAAACCCCCCCTTTCGTTCTGAATTGTTATGCTTATATAGGTGAGGAGATTTAGGGTTAATGAAATTGGAAAGAAATCAAGATATTCACTCAAACATATTTGATTGAAAATCAAGTGCAAATCTTTCCAAAATTGCTCTTTCTTTCCCCCTTGAAGCTTGTGCACGAATTTGACATATATTACGGGCTATCTTGGACCTCTAGACAAGTGAAAACAAAACCCATATATACTTATTCCTTGTTTCTACATTTTATTTATTTTAATTTGTATTTTAATGAAAATAATTCCAAAATAAATAAAATAAATAACAAAGGGGGTGTGCTCTTGAATGTAGAGGTCATGGATGGGCTTATGAATAAGTTTAGAACAAAAGAACTTAGGCCCATTTGGAAGAAAACTGATTTTGGCAAACATTTCTCTTTATGCACTTTCTTCAAAAATGATCAACTTCTGCGACTTGTATCTTGCTCAATTTTTATCACTTTGGGATGTTCTTGGACTTTTTAGAGAGCTCAAAGAGTCCTCTAAATGACTTTTTTGGTTTCATCTCGATTGAAGCTTCCATGTTCAAATTATGAGCTTTGACCCAAAAGGTGTTTTTGTTGACCTTTCTGGAGGACCTGTAATCTTTTGCACTATATCTCCCAAATGAAGCATTTCTGGCCTTGGCTTGTGAGAGAAAAAGTTGTAGAGAATCCAATTTCCTTCAGAATAGGCTTTGGTTTGGAAATTTTTGACACTCCATGTGAAAGTTATGGTCAGTCAAAGTTGAGTTTACTTTTCTAACCCTAATTTGAACCTTTTGACTTTGTTCATTTCTGAGTTTTTATTAATGAGTTATGATCAACCTTTGATCAAATGATTGATATAACCTCAAATACTTGATGTTGACCAAAAGTCTTGAAGTTTGACTGTATTTTGACCATAGTTGACTTTTAGGTCAACATAGTCGATTATTGATCATCTGAGCCATCGAGTGAGCAATCCTTGGAATAGAAGCTTGACTTTTGACATGGAGGTGCTTTGAGACATATGAGATACCTTGAGATCCATTTGAGGCTTTAGAGATTCAAACTACTTTGATAAAATGCAAACCCTAATTTTGAATAGGAGAGGGTGCTTTTGAGAAAACCTTTGATCCTTGAGTTATTGGAGATGAAATGAAGAGGGCAAATTTTAGGGTATGACAAGGACTTGAACCGGGAAGATGGAGTAAGTTTCACAAGGTTAAAAGACACCACACAGAAGACTACTACTTGATCAAGAAGGAGATAAAGTTTCTGATCCAAGAAAGGTCACCTTAAGAAATACGTTAAAGGCGACTCCTCTTTAGGTTAAATGGGGCCAACTAGAAAGGAAAAGAAAGAATTCAAAGTAGAGGGCGACAATGTTGTACGCGACACACTCAATACTATAGCAGGAAGATTTGTTGGCGACAAAGATACTAGTTCCGCCTGAAGAAGATATGTCTGTCATATATTAAATATAAAGAAAATCAAAGCCACCCCGCATAGGTCCACCCCACACCATTATAAAGGAGATCAAAGTCACCGTACAAGATCATCATTCTTCAACTGTCTCCATTTCTGGTTTTTCGAACGGAACAGTGGCGCCGATTTTGGGGAATGACTTTTGATTCTTACGATTTCTGCGAAAATCATGTTCTTTTCGCTAACACCATTAAACAAGTTCATAAATTATGGATATGAATTCTTGTGGTTGAGATCCAAATATTTGATTTACGAGTTCGTAGCCTCATTATGTCACTAAAGTAAAAGAGGGAGTCAGATTTCCATTTATTCATCTTCAAAAAAACCACAATCGCTTCCTAGTCATTCTCCATCTTTACTATTCACAACCTCTCTAGATATCATAATCAAGGAGTGCTTAGAAGCAAACACTGAAATTTATCACAGACGATTTGGTTAATCATCGTTTCAGCTTTGGTTTCTTGATACTCAGGTCTCAGTTTCTTTCGAGAATCCCACAAAGGAGGAAAAGAAGGGACCTCAAATCCTGATTTAGGTTTTAGCCTGGACCAAAAGGCATATTCCATGAAGGTTAGGTCAGAAACATGCGATCCAACCTCCAACCTAACGTCACTCGTACTTCACACCGATGTCAGGATACTTATCGGGGTGACATCGAAGATACCAAAAGTTCATAGTTAACATCGAGCGCATAATGAATGACAGGATGCCCATTATGGATACAAAAGGATCTTGGACCTACACCTAACCCCCCCAAACCAGTTCTAGCAGACATGAATGAAGTCGATCGATTCAACTGCATATTTCCCGTGGGGGAACAGGTTAATGAACTATCCTATCACTACTATCCTAGGGAAGTATATCAAGAAGGGTAAGGCTTCAGACCCGAATACAGTCAGAGTAACGAAAATGGAGGAGTTTGTCGGCAGAACAATCAAAGAGAAGGCACCCCCGAATTCTGTTTGAGAAAGGAATTAATCAACCGTAATCCCAAACTCCCGAATAGTATCATTGTCCCAAAGGAAAGATTAGACGGAAAGGGAAACCTCCATCCTTTCATAAGAGGTCGGAGCAACCGACCTCCCAACTACATATCAGCAAACAAATTCAAAACGGAGTACTTTAACACCCTGTCCAACTAAAGGAGGCGCCTTTTAAAAAGGAGTCTCAACATGAATCCCTACGTAAGATCGTTCAGCTCGGAACCCCAAGAAAAGATTAGGCTTCACTTAAGAAAATTAGGGTCCGTAGACCTAAGTCACCTTGAGAATGAGGTTTACAAATCTTTTTTCAAACTATTGTAATGTTAGTGGTGCATTCTCTTGTTGAAAGATATAACGCGTGTCTCAGATCTTTATCTTTCCGCGAGAGCTAAGATAAATTTACTATGAATACCATACGAGATAATATCGATAACTTGTCTAAATCCCACTCGCTCTGAATATGGACATATAGTGTTACCTAGCTTAATGTATCCATGAACACGAGATCTAAAGTTGTGTACATCCTAACATGAAGATAAAAAATGAGGATTAAAATCAATCTAACAACATTACCATTAAATTGAATGATTTCATCATTCTTTGATGAACATCATATAATAGAAGTTCCTCACACCAAGAATCCCTCCGGAACTTAATTAATGTGCCATATCTAGATTCTAGGCTACTCCCCATTTATAAATCCCCATTCTCCACCAAATATTTATTTTATTATACTTTGAACAATAGAGAATCATTTTCACCTTTAATTCTATAACACTTTCTCTATTGACAATTCTGTTGCTCTAATTATTTAGTTATAGATATTCAATATAAAATTAATTGTAATTATATCAATAACTAACATTTATAATTAATAATATTAAAATGGTCTTATAAAAAAGTTTCAACAAGTATGTATAATATTTTTATTTGAGGTATGTAGAGCAATAATGGTTACTCAGTATTATCCAGCTATACAACAATTATTTTGGTCTTGATATCATCTCTTATACCCTCTCTTTTTTATCAACAATACAATAGTGAATAATGAAATAAAATATTTTTTAAATAAATAAAATATTTTATTATTTTTTATAATTTGCTTAAAAGGTGTTTTAAATAATAAACTGATTAAAATAGAATCTCATAAAAACTTATCTAAGACTCTTTTTTGTTATGAATTTTTTAAATAATAAATTTTCAAAAAGTTATTTATATAAAATTGTTTTTATGATAAAAAAATTAAGACGTATCTTCTAAAAAATTATATAAATTTTTATAATTTAAAAAAATTTAATAATAAATATTTAAATTACTAGATATAAAAATTACTTTTTTAATTTATAACAAATAAGTTTTAATTTTTTTTACTATATTTAAGAAAGAATTCATAAAAAAAATTAAATACAAACAAATTTTATTTTTTTTAATCTAAAACTAAGGGTGGAAATAGGCTGGACCGAGTTAAGCTTTGACAAGTTAGATTTTGACCTACTAAAATTTTAAAGCCTAAATCTGACATGTGACGTATCATAAATTTATTTTTAAGTTTGAGTCTGACCTTTTTGAATGGTTAATTAGTCTATTGGCCTACATAAAAATCTATTTTATTTGAACATTTGTAAATAAGTAATTCAACTAATATTTAAATGAATTAACAAATTAAAAAATCCACGAGACTAACTACTTATTACTTATCCAAATTTACTTAATAACATAAGTTTTGTGATACTATTTATTTAGTTTGAGCGAATTTATTAAAATAATTTATGATATTGTTCATAGAATTTTTTTAATTTATTTTCATAAGTTTTTTATGACAATTAAGTTTAACTTTTATATTTTAATTAAAAAATTAAATACTATGAAATAATAATATTAATAAAATTATTTATAATTATATAAATAGGATGGTCTAGGTTTAAAAGACTATTTTATGACATGTGGCGTGATATTTTTAACTAATTAGATTTATAAGAAGTCAAAAAAAAATTATAATTAAAAAAAAAAAAGCTACTCTAACTTAAACTTGTATAGACTAAATAGTAGGTTCGTATTAATTATTCTGACTTATTCTCACCCTTATCTATAACAAGCAAGTCTAATATCTAAAGAAAACAAACTTTAAATTTGGTAAATGAATCATGTTTTCTTGCATTTGATAAATACTTACATAAGTTGTGACAAAGTCTAGATTCATAACATAATAATTTTATTTAATAAATAATTTAGTATTTATTGACCAAAAATAAATAAATATCAAAAATTAAATTAGGATGATAGTTGTGGTGGATTGTGTAAGACCATAAATAATATCAATGAACTGTCAAGTTTTGCCACATGTCAACTTTGCTTCACTCTTAATCACATCTCAACAAAACTTAAAATTTGAAATTTCATTTAAGAACTAGTAAAGGACCCGTGCGTTCGCACGGGTCACGCTAAGTCGATATAAATAATAAATAAATATATAAAGATAGTTAATAAATATATACAAAAGATACACAAATTAAAAAGAAAAAAATTTTGAAATTATAATTGTTATATAAATATTAATTTAATTTAGTTAGAAATATATACTTAGTAGAAAAAATAAATGAAATAATTGTAGTGATCTACCCATGCATTTATACGGATCGCGCAATATCATTATAAATAATAAATAAATATAGTATAGTGATGGTTAAGAAAGTAGATAAAAGATATATAAATTAAGTAGTCTCGACTCGTAAAAAAAATGTATAGTTTAGTTTAAAAATAAATAAAATAATTAATTAGTCATCTACACGTGTGTTCGTACAGGTCGCACAATATTGTCAGAAATATTAAATAAATATAGTGCTTTGATGGTTAAAAAAATATAATATTTGAAATTCTAAATGTCATAGAAACATAACATTAATTTTAAAGTGTTTAAAAAAATTTCACTTTGATTTCATATTCTTGTATTTTATTTTATAAGTTAGTTGTTTAAAAATTTTGATTTTTAATTATAAACAAATTGAGTTAAATGTTTTAAAAAATTCAAAAAAATTAATATATGGATTAAAAACCTATATTTTGTCGGCCCGTTACAACATATGATATATAATATCTGTTCAATTTAAGTCAATATTTTGTCGGCCCGTTAGAAAAATAGGTTCGGCCCGTCGGACGTGCCTATAATATTTAAAATTTTTTGAATTATAAATTTATGGATTCTATTGATATTATATGATTTTATGATCATATATTAATTAAATATTTAATGATATGTTTTAAAAATAATCATAATGATTGTGCCAATGAATTTAATTTATAAATAATAAATAAATATATAACGATGGTTAATAAATATATATAAAAGATACGCAAATTAAAAAGAAAAAATATTTGAAATTATAATTTTCATATAAATATTAATTTAATCTACTTAGAAATATATACTGTAGAAAAAATAAATGAAATAATTAAGCAGTCATTTACCTGTGCGTTCGCATGGATCATTTTTTTTTGAAGAAGCTAAAAAATATAGGCTTAATAACACTTTTGGTCCTCGTGTTTTGACCAACTCACGAATCTGGTCCTTCCATTTTAAAACAGAACAAAGCAGTCCTTGAATTTGTCTAAAAGATGCAATACTGGTCCTAACCCCCATTTCCACTCCAAAAAAGCTGATGTGTCCAAATTAAGGGACTGACTAGACATTTACACGTCATTAAAACTGAATATTTTATTTAATAATATTTAATTTAACATTTCAGAAAATAAAGAAAAAGATTAAAACAAAAAATCATATTTAATGGAATTCTTTGCATTATCTTCATCATGTTCATGAACACTGTTGCTAGAAAGGGATTAGGGTTAGGGTTAGAGATTTGTGGCCCATTCACTTTCTTTTTCCCCTTTTCTATACAAACGGCGCTGCGCTAGTTTCTCCCCGTCTTCGATTCCGGCACGCCACCCTCCGTCAACTCTTCTTCTCCGATCAACTTCCGACAAATAAACTCTCCCTCGCGCAGCCTCAAATCTCGTCCTCCTCTCTTTCTCGATTCTGGCTTTCTCGTTTATCTCTTCTCCTCTGAGTTGCATTGTTAGCTTTGTTGTGTTGGGTTTAACATGCAGGTTTGAGGATGATGATGTTGTTTGTTGCGGTTCGATGATTGTGTGAATCGATTTGGTTGATATTTGGCTCCGTGAGGAAACGTTTTGTGGTGCGGTGAAATGAAGATGATGGAATTTAAGGGTTTTGGTTATGTATTCTGCGGCTGTGTTTTGCAGATGATGAACAGTGATCTCCCCTCTCTCCGACGTCTTCTTCTCCGATCTCAATCGCCTCTTTCAATCTCTGGTCCGTGCGTTTTTGGATTCGTGTCGTTGTGGCTCGATTGTTGTTGAATCGTTGTTGTGATTCGCTGCTGCATGTTTTTTGAGGAATGGAAGATTTATGTTGTTGTTGGCGAGTCCGAAGATGGTGATGGATGTTGCTTCGTTTGAATTCATGTTGAACAGATGATGATTTTGTTGACTTACTACATTAACTTTCTCTAACATGAAGCTTGAAGGAAGAAAATGAAAGAAAATATGAAAATGTGATTGAAAATACTAAAGAAGAAGAAGGTTATTCTATTTGAGGAGATTAGGGAAGATATTATAATTCTGAATTAATAAATTCATTACATCAATTATTTAGATGATGAATTAATAATTTATATTTCCAAATATGCAATGCCACGTAAACAAATATTGGGCCACATCACTTAAAATTTGGACACATCAGCTTTTTTTGGAGTGGAAATGGGGGTTAGGACCAGTATTGCATCTTTTAGACAAGTTTAGGGACTACTTTGTTCTGTTTTAAAATGGAAGGACCAGATTCGTGAGTTGGTCAAAACACGAGGACCAAAAGTGTTATTAAGCCTTTATTTTTTATATATTAAAAGTAAAGTTATTTACAAAATATGACAAGTTTTGTTGTTATTTGATAGTGTATGAATGTCTAAATACAAGTTATGTTGTCATTTATATGTGTACGTATGGATCAATAAAATATTTGTTAAAAACTGAACCAACCGAACCGAACCGAACCGCATTGGTTTGGTTTAGTTTGGTTCTGTTTTTTTCTAAAAGCCAACCAAACCAAACCGCACGATTTTTTCTCTTGCGGTTCGGATGATTTTTTCATCAAAACCGCCCAAACCGCACCACGAACACCCCAAGAGCTCACCATTGGAGCTCCAACTAGCTTGTGTTAAGCCTCATAATCATCACCACTCCACACTCTCTCCATCTTCCTTCGTGCATTCTCAGTTAGAATTGACAATACAAGAACACTTACAATAAAACGAAAAAGAAAGGGGTAGAAGAAGAGTTCATACAAGCAAAAAGAAGAAGATTACCTGGACGCTAGTTATTATCTCCCCTTTGGTTTTCTTCAACGGTCTTCGCTATTTCAAACTTCAGGTAAACCTTTAAAACTTTATGCCCCTTCATCGTTTTCATATTTCTTGATGCCATGACTTTGTTTGAAGCGTGTAAATCGAGAGCCCCAATGAATCGCAACCATACGCTTCCTATACACCATTTAATTTAACTTTCTGTAAATTAGGGTTTCGGTTCCTTGCTTCGATTTAGGGCGTAGGGTTCGAAATATTAGAAAAACTAAGTAGAAATAGAGGAAAGGGAGTGGAGATGAACGTTTTGGCGTGGTCAATTTTGAGATAAGGTGAGCTCCGCCGCCTCCGGCACGGCGGATCGATTTCCGGCACCGTTACATGAGAGAATAAGAACAAGAGAAGGAGAGGTCTGAGTTTGATAGTAGATATGATTCGTCACAACACAACATAACCCTAATTCCTTTGTTTATTTTTATTTTTATTCCTTTTTTTAATTTTTTTAAAAATTTGAAGTAAACAATGGTGCTCTGGCCTTAAACCAGATTGCTACCTCCCTTTGGCCCAATGCACCACCGTTTTTGGTGGCTAAAAACTTGTACAAAAATACCTTTTGGGCCTCCTCTGACGGGGTCATGTGCCAGTTACTAGTTCATAGACCTCTTTTCAGTATTAACCCCTCTGACTCACATAGTTTTCTAATTAGAATTAGGTCACTTCCATTTTTTATAGGTTCTAAAAGGTAAAAATCATAAACAAATTTAGGTAGGTTTTTGTTGATTTTTAAGAGTTTAATTTCTAGTTTCTTTTAGGAATTCTCCATAAAAACTCATGAAAAATATTATTCTTTTTTGTCAATTTGATACCATATTTTGATTTGTTTTCTCCATGTTCGATGTCAATTTCAATGAGTGTGTTACTTGATTATTACTTATGATTGTGACTTGTAATTACTTGTTCTCTTAGGTGATTTTAGGTCAATTAAATTGAGCGCTTCGATCGATTAAATTTGACTAAAATAGAGCTTTTTAGGTCTTTAACCAAAACCTTTTGTATGATAATATTAGGTAGCTTTTCCCATTCACAAAACCCTATATCATTAGGTTAGGATTAACATGACAATATTACGATAGAATTTCTCTTCATTTCTTTTCTTTTTCTTTTTCAACTTCTAAAACACTTAATAAATACTCAAATTAATCCTCTTTACAAAGCACCAACCAAAATCACATAAAATAATAAATATTGATGAGAACCATCCTTTCACTTACACAATGGAGAGAAACGAGCGGATGTATTCCCTAATATGTTTCTCTTCTATTCACACACTCACATGGTTCAAATCTCAGAGCTTAAACAAAGTAGAGAGTTGGTGAGTGACCCGGTAGTGGGACTTATTCATTACTTATCTACATCAAAAAATACAAATAAATAATTCTATTCTCTCTTTCGCCTTCAGGGCTTTCTTTCCTTTAATCGGACATGTTACTTCCTTTCGATCACAGACAGATAACGCATAAGACTTCACTCAACTAGCAGCTATCCTAATGCTAGAATGCGAATATAACTTTGTCCACTAAAAAACACAAACAATCAAAAAATATTAAGCCGAACTACGACGTTCTGATTCCTCATAAGGGGATACGTAGGCATTAGATTACGGGACCTAAGCGAGCACAACTATTTAAAAAACTCTATTCCTTCCGTATTTTTATTTTCTTCTTAGCAAGTAAGCACTAGTTAACACACCCATAGATTAGAAACAAGCATAAGTGGATCCTGTGGAGAACCACAGACGTGAGGGGTTCTAATACCTTCCCCTTGCGTAACCGACTTCCTTACCCGATCTTTGGTAGTAAGACCTTTACTTATCTTTTATTTCTCTCGGGTTTTCTCGATGTTTTCCCTTACCTTCCTGGGATAAATAAAGTTCGGTGGCGACTCTGTTGATTCCGATCATTTTTTTCGCGAGCGTGCGATAACTTGTACATGAAGTTAAGTGTTTATTAGTAGTTAGTTACATCTCTTGATGTATAAATAGTCTCACATGCCTTGTAAATATTTTCTAATGAAATAATCAATAAAGCTGTGAAGCCTGTTCCTCTATCTCTTTCTCTCCTTCTTCCTTAATCTCTAAGAAACCCTAATTCATCTGCAATTATAAATCAGTTTTGACACAGTTTTCTTCATCATTTCATCCCTTGTTCCATCAAATTGGTATAGTAGAGCCCAGTTCCTTCATTGTTTTTAGAGAATTTGTGATGAATGGTAACTCACAACAACAATATTCCGGCACATTTACGAGTGTTTGAAGGCAAGAACTTTCATCAATGGATCATAAAGATTAAGGTGACCTTCATGTTTCAAGATGTCCTTGAAGTTTTGAATGAAAGTGTACCAGCATTAGCAGCAAATGCAACTGATGTACAACAAGCAGCACATAAAGAATTGAAGAAGAAAGATGGGAAAGCCATGTTCTTGATTCATCAGAGTGTAAGTAATGAGATCTTTGAGAAGATCATACATTATGAAAGTGTAAAGGAGACATGGGATGCAATGGAGAAACTGTGTATATAATATAGGCTCTATTTGGCAAGTCATATTTTGAGATTATGGCTTATAGCTTATAGTTTATAAGCTCTTATGACAATAAAAGACCTGTTTGGTAAGAGTCTTTTCATCACGAGCTTATAACTTATTTTACTAGCTTATAGCTTATTTTTCAGACGCTATTTATAACATCACTATTTGTCTAAGCATGATTACATATACATATATATGAAGTGCTGAGAAGGAATTATAGATTAATTCTAAATTAAGAAAATTTTAGTTGGAATCAAAGGAGATTGGTTAGAAATCAACTAGATGACAATATTGTGAATACCAATTAGTTGGAGGGCATAATGGACCTTGATTGTTATTTGCATGAACATAAGGCTTACTTATTGGAGATATTATATTCCAAAACCAGATTTTTATGTTAGAGAGAAAGAGGAGAGAGCTTAAGAGCAAGAAAGAAGAGGAGAAGCTCATGGGTTTCATCTTCAAACCCATTTTTGTATTCATGGTATAGCTCTCACAAATTAGGTCATAACTTTTTATTCGTAAATCCGATTTAAGAAATTCTCAAAGTTCTGGAATTTATACGAAATTCCCTTCAATTTAGTATATTATTTCATGTCAGGGAGGTTCGTTATGAGGGAGATAAACGAATTTGAAGTTGGCTGATCCTTGCTGAATTTGTGTAGAAGTGTGGTTACGGGTTTGGCAATGTTGGGAGAGGAATCTTGACCAAATTGGGAGCACAATGGCAGTTTTAGAAATCTCTAAGCATCCATTAAATCCAAGGTGAGTCCTTAGATAGAAACTTGGGGAATTTGCATGCAAGGGTTATATTTCGGGTTTAGGGATTTTGAGAGATATCCATGATGATAAACCTTGTTTGTGATGATAATTGTTGGTTGTGTTATTACCTATTAGATATATATGATTTAATCTGCTGCATGCAGGTGGATTGAAGAGGTAAGGGTACCCGAAGACATAACTAATGCATTATGTATTTTTGTAGAAAACGCATAATTCGCTTAGTGAGCTCCCGACGCTAAGTGCACTGAAACATTTTTATCAAGCGCGATACATACCTGCTTAGCGAAGTTTTGAAGGTTTGGCTACTTCCAAGACCTCTCAGAGCGCACTTCAGCCTCACTGAGCGGGTTCTATTATACATAATTTTATTTTTATTTCCTCCGAGTGCAGTGTGGTTCCGAAAGAAGAACTGATGGCCTCCTTGAGTAATTGTGACTCATCTTATGCGCTCTAGATGGTGTAATGATACGCTAACCATTTGTTTAATATTTTATGAGTATGATTAATTAATACATGACAAGATAGAATATATGATATGAGAAATGACAATGCAAGTATGATCATGTATAAGCCTTATGTATACTGAGATAATGCATACACTAGTGTGAATGATCATTGACTTGTTTTCTCCGTTCGTTCAGGTTGAACGTTCAAATGTGTGTACTATTGCGTATGACTTGGTGTGAAGTATGCTTGAATTAAAGTAGGCCAAACTACTAGGTGGTAAGACGCGTGCCTTGAGGGTTATTTATCTGCTACCATTGCGGATGTACTTGTGAGAGTCTATAGGGTAAGTCTCACTTGTGGAATACATCAGCGTTCTTGGTATGATAAACACACATGAGCTATCATTGCAAGTGTATTTGTGAGATTCTATACGGTGTGTCTCTCTTACGGAATACACTTGGAATTCTGTTAGCTGGAGATTTCAACATTATATTTACGGTCTTCGAAGTCATTTGTTTCGAAGAAAGAATGGCTTTTAAATGGCTATTTTTTAGTTATTATATGTCAGGAGTTTTTCTAAGTCGAAGTAAGATGTAAATGGTTTCTCTTTGAAGTCTAAAGAATAAAAACTTAGGATATTCTGACATATTATTATTCATAAAGACACGTTGCTTCGAGTCGAAGCGTTTCGAGCGGGAAGATTTGAATTTCAAAGTGTTTTGTTTGAATCAACAAAGACACGTGGAACTCCAAGAATTCGAAGCACATGCAAAAGGGCAACGTTGCATCTCATTAGAGTAAGACCGTTAGGGTCACATTAGTATAAATAATGGTCTTAGTGGTAGGATCAAGTGGTGTTCATTTTGTACAAATTACTCACAAATCACTCAAGTATCAAGCGTAAGAGAAAGAGTTTTTGCTGAGAAATGTACGTGTAACACCATTGTATTTTCAATATTTATCTTTTGTTTTATAAACTCAAGTCATTTAAATACCTTTACATTTCCTATCGAATCATTTACGTTTACAGTCCAGTCATTTTGAATTACTTTCTGCAATTTCTTTCGTTGCATTGTATTTTACATTATTTTTTACATCAAGTCATAGATTAGGATATTTTCCTTAGAAGTAAAACCCAGAAGTATGAATTCAAATATCATAAAAGGCACTTTTTTGACACATGTCCTAGGATTAATCTAGTTGATCCTGCGAGTAACCAAAGTATATTTGATAGTTTGGAGGACTAGCGGTTGTTTACCGGAAATCACCATAAACAAATTCTTGGTATGGTGGAGTAGTGATGCCACTTGTTACACCCCAATTCTACCCCGCAATTATAAGCGAAAATCAGAGTGAATTTAAAAATATTCATCAAAAGATGGGATATCACATTTCGACTTAACCAAACAAACATACTTATATTGCATTTAACAAAGATACATAGCATTCGGAAACAAAACTTTATCCAACAACTTCGAATTTCAACTTATAAACATCTTTCAATTCAACTTAAAACAAATGTTATCATGGAATACAACAATAAAATAATAACGACTAATCCCCCATGAGTGCTATGTATCAGAGCAAAAGACACCAACTCGACTAGTCATAAAGCAACATAAAGACTTCACACCAATAACCTCGAACATCCACGACTAATCTTGAGTACCTGCCCATTTCCCATGGTATGGGAAATATCAGTAAAAGGGTGAGATATCTTACAATATAAAGGAATGCATGATAAATAATATAGGAGATACATATCATACATAATTTCACCACGTCTCATTACATAAAACCTCACAACAAATTTTCATTGCAAAAAAAATTATCAATATAATACAAATTTCAAAAACGACAACAATGTCATTAATCAATTAAGATAACATATCCAATTTCACAATTATAATATCATCACGTCACAACAAAAATCTCATCATCTCAACCATCCCAACACAATCCAATGCAATTCAAATGCAATTCAAATGCGACTCAAACTTATGCATATGCATGTGGTACCATTTGGAGTAAAACTCCCAACTTAAACATTTGCCATTGGGCCAACTTAAACATTTGCCATATAGGTCAACTTAAACATTTGTCCGTTAGGCCAACTTGAACATTTTGCACTTGGGCCAACTTAAACAATGCAATGGATGCGACTCAATGAATGCACATCCACAAGTACAATTTAAAAAACATAAGCAACATAAACAACTTAAACAACTTAACCAACTTAAACAACATAACCACATCGGCTAAACAACATCAACTCAATGCCAAGGTTCTATGGCAATAACCGTGTCATAGTAATTTACCACATCTCAATCACGTCATTACATTATATCAACATACAACATTTATTCAACTTCATTCTTATCAACAAAATACAACTTATCAACATTGACCATAGGGTCTACAACAAGAACGACAAATTCATCATGTTACGGCAACAACAACAATTCAACATATTACAACAATTAGCATATAATCGTTCACACTCATCATGAATATCATATCACGTATCATGCCAACAATATTATTATCAATCAACACCAATTCACATATTACATAGATACAATTCAAGTAACATGTTATCACTTAACTATAATCACACTCATAGTATTCAGCAATTTAATATCTCATTATACATGTAGTAAACAATTGCCAATATATTTGTGCACATCCTCATCAATTCATTACGGTATACCATATGAATAACTTACAACATATCACATCAACACATGTTATTCACCTCTCATCAAGCCATAACACATATTCATATACATACATGTTATTAAAACAACCACATCCTAATTAAGTCATCAAGTAATCACTCTCCATAAGAGCATTTAAATAACCCATACTAACAACAAACATCACCTTACACAATTCAAGTAACGACATAACACGGTTAATTTAAGTTCTTAATGAAAGCATATTCACTGTTAATACATTACAAAGCATAATTATCTCATCATAAGGAAAGTGTATATTATCATCTCGATAGCATTGTATCGTCATGAGAAAAACATACATCAAGTTATATTGTAACATGGTTACATCGATTCATAATCCTAATAAACATAATAGGAGACTGTAATACGGTGAACAGACTTTTATAATCGAAATGTCGCGGTAAGCATGAGTCGCCACCGACTTTTATTTTATCCAATTGGAAAGGCTAAAAGAACAGGAAAGACCTTTTAAAAGATTTTGAGTTCGGGGGGGTAAGTTATACAAAGGGAAGGTGTGAGGCACCCTTTGCATCCATGGTTATCCATGGGCTCTTAATTGCTTAGCTCACTTGTTTGTTTGTTTGAAAAGCAGTGTGCGGATAGTAAAGGATTTCGTTAAGGACTTTAGCTTGTAAATAAGCGTAGCCTTGTTTGAAAGTATTTTGAAATAGGAGGTGTGAATAGTAAAAAACTTTGAAAGAACTTTAGCTTGTAAATAAGCGTAGTCTTTTTGAAAAGTATTTGAAAATGAGTTGGAAAAGAGTTTGAATTTGAATTTCAATTTGAGCAAGCAATTAATAGCAACTTACCCTAAGTTTGAAAATTCGTTCTTTTAGCTTTTCGAGGCGAAAGGATCTATCCATGCCATAAAGGGCAGGAAGTCTTTCAATTGGATGTTTGAGGGTCGTCGAGTTATCGCTCGCCATAAGACTGTCCCTTGCCATAAAGAGGGCAGGTAGTCTAAGGGAAGGATATAATAGTCATTATTCTTGTTTAGGCATCATGCGAGGATACCTTAGCAATTGGGACAATCATCTTATAAGGCAACATCGAAGGAGTTTCAATAACTCTGAAAGCGACAGGCAACATTGCTTTAGGTATCCTCGGAATCGAGGGACTTTGACTATTAATACGTTTAGAGGCAACAGGCAACAATAAGGCAACAGTATAAGGCAACAAGGCAACCAGAGGAATTACCCTAAAGGTGTGTGCGTGGCACAATCAGGTGGTTAATTCAGATATTTATCTTGTGATTAGTTATCTACTTCTGTTAAAGGCTTGCACTCCCTAAGATTACTAACCACGCAGTTAAAAATGAGCAGAAATTAAAGGCAGAAAGATAAATGTCCTACGCTATTACAATAAACACCTGCGGGGCTGGGGGAAATTAAAAGACAGAAAGAATAAAGAATAAGAGGGATGAATAATTATGTTGAGTCTTGATCTTCCTCGAACCCTTGATCAACTCTACAAATTAAGAGGAAAATAAATAAGGGTGAGTGTATTGACTATTCGAGGCAAACCATATTTTGGGCAAAAGGCAAAAAGTAAAATAATATTTATATAAAATAAAATAAGGATTGGAAACTTAGCTCTGATGGTGCGTAGTCGGAGATACTGGGGTAACCCTGAAAATTTGCACAAAAGAAAAGAATTTTTAGTGCATGAATGACCTACAAATAGGTTTATTCAAGAAAACTTATTGTGACCTAAAGGGTTTGTAAGGCTAAAAAACGCGTTAATGAATAACACCTACCAACAGCAGTGATTAGTGATCATGATAAAAATAGGGTTCAAGGCATGAAATAAATTAGCCTAAAATTAAATTATTATCTAAGAATTAATTAATTAAACCTAAAATTTTTAACCTAGAAAAAAAACTAAATAAAAATTATATTATTATTAATCCTAATTATTTAACAAATAAAACCCTATTTTAAATCACTAATTTAACAACCTAATTAAATAATAATAAAAATCCAAGTTAAATCATTAACCTAAATTGAATTATTAATTCTTTATTAATTAATAGTTAAAAAAAAGGATTAAACAAACAGACCAGAAGAAATAAAAAAAACACAAACAGCAAAGAGAGATAAAACCTGGGGCGCTGGATTCAGTGAGGTGCGTTGATGATGGTGCACCATGGGTAGCTTGCCTATCTGCGTTGGATCAACCTGGGTGGAGATCCTATGGTGGATACGTGAGGGAGCATCATGCGTGCCTTTGTGTGAGGAACGCTGGATTGTCTTCAACGATTCATCAAAAATTAAATGTCATCGTCTGGGTTCGAACCCAGAACTTGAATATCCCACCCAAGCGCTTTTACCAATGGAGCCTCTTTGATCTATTGAAATTGTTATCATTGATAAGATATAAATAAAACAAATATTACTAAAAAGAAACAAAGTCAAGATGAGTCAGAGTGGGACCCCCCTGTATCACTCTGCGTCCAATCAAAAGATGAGAGAGGAAAGAGATTTTTTTTGACTGGCCATTAAGGGACGTCCACGCGCGGAGAGAGGAAGGAGATTTTTTGACCAGCCAATGGAATTGCAAAGAACTGCCACGCAGCAAGTCAAAAGGGCCAGGTTACTATTCATCATCTTCTTCACTTCCGTACTTGCGAATTTTGCTGCGACGATAGCAATGAAAATACCTGCGGATTTTCCTTCCTATTTTGTAGATACTAAAAACTCAACCAAAACGACGTTAGAAAAATAACAAAGGGGCCCAGATCCACGTAAAAATAGGCCCTGAGTTCATCGGCGGTATCGGTTTTGGCTGAAAGGGCCTGCATGGTGAGATACGAAGATGGAGTTTCATGAAACCCTAGCCATGGCAACACATGATTCGGCCATGGAAGCTTTACTATAAGGGTTCGAAACTCTTCCAATTGCCATCCAGAATTCACGTATACCAATAAATCACGTTAAAACATGGCAATATAAAGCACACGAAATTTTGCAATATGAATCAAGAGTGATGAATATGGTACATGAATTATACTCGTGATTGAACGTTACCACTTACCTGGGATTATTGTATGAACGCTCAGGAGTTGGATGGGATTGATATAGGACCTGGAAGCTTGTCAGAAAGAGTGGTACGAGTTGTGCTCTAATCTTTGAGTTTTTCCACTCTTGAGAAACCCTAGCCTCCTCCCTTTCTTTTGTTTTTTCGTCCCCCTATTCATACTGAATGACCAGGTATTTATAATGAATGGAATTAGGTCAAGAATTGAATTAAAGATTGAATCTATTAGGTGACTTGGAAATACAAAAAGATTTGATTGAAATTTTGTGCAAATCTTTCTACTTTTGATTCCAAACTTATTTCTTGCACATTTTTCAATTAATCTTGTCCATTGGATCTAGATTTTAATCCAAAAAAAATTGATCCCATACTCAAATAATTATTTTGTGATTTACTTGATTTTATTTGATTTTAAATAATTAAAATCAAACATAAATGATATAATATCACAAAAAATAAAATATTTAAACCATGGACTCCTCTTGGGCTCATAATCACGTGAGAAGCTGAAAAATGTAAGCCCATTACTCAAAAATTGGAAATATGCTTATTTTTCTTTTTTTTTCTTGGAAATCGACCATCTTTCGAGCATCATATCTTCCTCAATTTTTTGTTGTATGGGAAATAGCATGGGCAAATTTTGGGGTATGACAGCTGCCCCTGTTCAATTATCTTAAACCTGAAGATGTAGAGTGGTCTGTATGCCAGTCGGTATCTGAAGGTTGGAGATGATTGAACACAAGAATACCAAGAAATTTGCCCTATTTGAAGTAGGGACTTTTGTCGGAGATGGGCTTGTGGATGCCATCTGGTAGTTGAATTTTGAGAAGATGTTGTTTGCGCGTTGATCATGTCATTACCGTTTGTGGTAGATGAATTAGATCCTTGGGAATTGATCGTGTCAGTATCGTTCGTGATACTTGAATTAGATCTTGGAAGGATGATCGTGTCTTCATCGTTCGTGATGATAGAATTAGGTCTGAGGAGATAATCGTGTCTTCATCGTTCGTGATGATAGAATTAGATTCTCTTGTCGTGTCAGCACCGTTCGTAGTGACTGAATTAGACTGGGAAGGCCAGTGATCGTGTCCACACCGTTCGTGATGATAGACTTAGACCTCTGAAATTTGATCGTGTCAGTACCGTTCGTAGTATCTGAATTAGATCTTCTGTCGTGTCAGTACCGTTCGTAGTAGCTGAGTTAGACTGAGAAGGTCAGTGACCGTGTCTACACCGTTTGTGATGATAGAATTAGATCTCTGAGAGTTGACCGTGTCAGTACCGTTCGTAGTAACCGAATTAGATCTTTTTGTCGTGTCAGTACTGTTCGTAGTAGCTGAATTAGACTTTGAAAGTGATCGTGTCATTACCGTTCGTGGTAAATGGATTAGATCTTCGAGCGTTGATCGTGTCAGTACCGTTCGTGGTAGCTGAATTAGATCTTTAAAATGATCGTGTCATTACCGTTCGTGGTAGATGAATTAGACCTTGGAAAGTTGGAGTTTTTCGTTCGTTTGTCTGTACCTGTATTCTGCAAAAGGTAAGATTAAATTTATGCACTGTCATGATGCATGGATTACATAATGAGTCTCTCAAAATAAATGAGAAGCTTTGCATGTTATGTATGAATTTTTATGAGGTAATGCGTGCCATGTATGAATATGTTTATGACATATGATATGTGAATATGATTTATGTTGTCTTGATTGAGAAAATAAATCTCTATGTCTTCGTGATTTTGACGTTTGATCTTATTTGGAGATGCTCAGCTGGGAATTTATGATTTCTGCTTGGAGATGATCAGTGACTTGATGTTCCCTGATTGGTGATAAAGATATTGATAAATCATGTTGGAGGAGAGCGACAGTGTTGAAGATGTAAACTCTGTTGGGCCGCCATGTCTTTGTCAGGGCAAGAGTATTTGAAGATATCTTCTTAGTGATTACTCTGTGGGGATATGATCTCGTGAACCTGGCTCTGTGAGGAGACATGGATGAAAGTTGCCCCCAGTATTATAGTAACTACCATCCCTGGATTTGATTAGGATATACCACGGAGTATTGATCAAGATGTCAACTGGACTTGCATAGATTTGCCCCAGTTAACAGGAACTTTGGAAAGATTCGCCTTGCGAGGACGTCATAAGATGTGCACTCTAGGAGACATGCCCCTAGTAATCATATGCCCAATATGATGTCCTATGTTGGTTGAGAAGTAGCTTCAGATCTTCTTGGATGTGTGCCCCTGATTATTTTGGCATCCTTGAGAGATTCTCGGAAACTTGACTTGATTGCCCCAGATTGTTTGGACAAATAGTTTGAAACCCACTTGAGGTGTATGCCTTTGATTGTTTGGCTTTTGAGAGATTCTTATAATCTTGACTGGATTGCCCCAGATTGGTTGAGCAAAGCATGCCATGCCCCTTGTATACGTAGGATACATTGCTTCTCGGCGTAATCTTGTCTGTCGGGATAACTTTCAGTCATTAGTTGTACCCTGTGCAAGTTCTTTCTGATGCTAACATTTGAAATTATGTAGCAGAATATGTTTAATAATGAATTCATGAGATGCAATGCATACGTTTGTCTTGAGTTTTTGGAAAACGTTAAAACAGGAGATGTAAAGGCGTGATATTTGTAAAAACATGATATTTGTAACAATGTGATGTTTGTAAAAACGTGATATCAACTCGGCATTTGTGGTAAACCTTAAGGAGTCAGGATACCTTTGTCGTGACAGTATGCTTTCGAACTAACCATGCTTCAGTTAGGACTTTCAAGGGTTGTAACGTGGCTTGGTTCACGGTTTAAGAAACAAAGGATAAAGGCTCAAAATTTGATTGTACCCACCCCTCTTCGTGATGATCTTCAGTCCTAAGCTCAGTTAATTCAACTTACGCATTCAGGTTCCAAGAGACTTTTGGATTTGCACCTTTGATAATGATGATGATTCACAAGCAGAGAGAACTTTTTGAGATGGCAGTCACTTCTTCCTTTTGGTAGTCATAACTTTGAGTTGTTCAAGAATTTATTGACTTCTTTTTTCATCTTTTTGATATCCCTAACTTTTGCCTGAACTGTCTCTTTTGAGCTTACAGTCAGCGGGACGCCTTGATTTTTGCCTAAGTCTTTTTTGACTTAGCAGGCTTTTCTTTGTATATATGTTTCTTCCATTTTTTTTTTTTGAAAGATATTGACTGCCTTGCTTAATGATTGATGAGCCATCGTTAGCCTTTGATTGACATCTCCAACACTTCTTTGATGTGTGCGGATGAACGCTTGTGATTGAAACCTTTGTTGAAAGGTGTACAGAGTGATTCTCTTAAAATAGAATGCACAGCCAAATTAAACTGAGAACTACCCTGCCCCAGGTTATGATCAAGGGTTTTAAATTGTGCAAGAAAGAAAACTTATACTCCTTAGGCTCGAAGGGGTTGACGAGGGATTAACATCCTTATATCTCCACTGTTTAGGAATTGAAATAATGCCTGTACATCGTCAGCATAGTCCGCTCAAAAGCATACTGTATGAGGTTGCGGTATCGTTTTCGTCATCCTCCCTCAAAAGGTATACAGCTTTAGCCAGAGTCGAGTATCATAAAACATATGCAAAGTAAAGACGTAATTTAAAATGAGTGATAACGAAATAATTTATTCAAGACAAACATATGCAATGCACTGATGATGATTATTTAAACAGATAATGTCTATCATAATTTGAATGTTTAAACAAACAGAAAATAAACATGCAAATGAAAGTAGATCTAATGATCCAAAAGTTCGTCCGTCTAGACGTCAATTAGTCTTGTCATGACTAGGCATAGGAGCGGTGATCACCACAGGAGTTTTAGGAGAGTTGGATTTGATTTCTCCGTCATTGATCAGCTCTTGGATCTTCAATGTCCAGCAATTTGTTTGTGTAATGTCCAGGAATATTGGAATGGTACGCGCACCTCGCATTTATAATTTGTTGGCTCGATTGCCCTGAGCGTCTGGATCATATGAGTGAATTGATTGTCGTGATTCTATTATCGTGACTCAGTTGTCGTGATTCCATTATCGTGACTCAGTTGTCATGATTCCATTATCGTGACTCAGTTGTCATGATTCCATTATCGTGACTTTGTTGTCGTGACTCAGTCGTCTTGATTCCATTATCGTGACTCAGTTGTCGTGACTTTTCTGATTTGAGTGTCATGATCAGATCTTTAATGGCACGCTTCAATGGTCTACCATCCTTTACGCCATGACCAGGATTGATCGAATAATAAGCACATCTCGCATTGTAATTGTACCCCAAGAATAGGAGTGCCTTTAATTCTTCTTGCCCCTTGGCCAAGTTAAAGATCATCTCTCGGAATTGGTTGTTCTGAGCCTGAAGATTTTTGACTGATTGCTCGAGATCCATTTGTGCTGAAATAAACAGCGAGGAGGTGAGAAACCTGTGGTGGAAACCTGTGATGCAATGTTATGAATGCAGATGCAATATTTTCAAGGATCTCCGGAAATTTAGTTAGCAACGTTAGAAAATGATTCGGTCGCGCCCTTGTCTGAAGAAATCTGAACTTTGTCTTTGAACGTCTTTCTTTGAGAATCAAGCTCACCATATCGAGTGGCTCATCGCCTTTGATTCGGGATACCTGAATTTGAAGGTACATGGCTAGAGAAAAATTTATCCTCTTTCCCCTTGATAGGTATCGAGTCTCTGAGTTGGAAGTTATGTGGCCGGAGGAAAATAAATCCTCTTGCCCCTAGATAGAAATTCAGCCCTTGATAAGAGTACCTGAAATCGTGCGCCCTAAATCCCTAAGATCCTTGAAAGGGTTAGTTAACATGCTTTGTTATGATGTCATGATGTCATGGTGTAATGCGAGTGCGATGCATTAAGTAAAGCATAAGGTCATAAGGACTAGGTGTCCTACAGACAATCCCTGCAAGGAAATAAAAGGGTTAGAGCATAAGGTAATGAGGACGAAATGTCCTACAAGCGAATCCTGCAAGGAAACAAAGGTTAGTATGTTATGCAACTTATTAGGAACAACATGGAATAGTGAGGGCAAACAAGTCTTTTAACAAAACCTGCAAAGAAACAAAGGTTAGTAGCAAACGCAAACAAGTCACACAAGTGCCCTTAGGTTTAGAGGCTTGCATGAAGTTCGTAGGTAAGTACCCTCCCCACTGAAGTTAAGTTGTTCAACCTGTCCTATATAAAGATCGGGTTCTAGGGAGCTCATATCATTGACCTTTCTCGAAGGCGCTTATCTTAGTTCGGCAATCGAATCACCAACCAAGAAGGTCCTGAAAGTCCAGTCCATATGAGTGTAGCTTCGAGTATCAACCAACTTCGGTCGGAACCAAAGCCAGCCATCTCGCTACTTTCTAATAGGCCAAGGCCAAGTTCGACTAGGGTTCTAAGGCAAATTAGTGCTTAATGACACCACGCAGCAGCCAAGTGTTTCCTCGAGTCGGATCCCAAGGAACACCAGGACAAACCAATGTGTCACACTAACGATGGCCACCAGTTCAACCACATCAGTATACGCTGTGCAGTCTCCTTGGTCTCATGCCATTTACCTAAGGTTCTCAGATCCGGGTTAGGATCTTTCACACAAGTAAATACCCAAAACAGCCTTTGAAATATAAAGCAAACAAATCAAACAATTAAAGTGAATCCTAAACTCTAAGGTAACCCCTCTTTTAATCGAAAGCATCCCCAGCAGAGTCGCCAGTTCTGTAATACGGTGAACAGACTTTTATAATCGAAATGTCGCGGTAAGCATGAGTCGCCACCGACTTTTATTTTATCCAATTGGAAAGGCTAAAAGAACAGGAAAGACCTTTTAAAAGATTTTGAGTTCGGGGGGGTAAGTTATACAAAGGGAAGGTGTGAGGCACCCTTTGCATCCATGGTTATCCATGGGCTCTTAATTGCTTAGCTCACTTGTTTGTTTGTTTGAAAAGCAGTGTGCGGATAGTAAAGGATTTCGTTAAGGACTTTAGCTTGTAAATAAGCGTAGCCTTGTTTGAAAGTATTTTGAAATAGGAGGTGTGAATAGTAAAAAACTTTGAAAGAACTTTAGCTTGTAAATAAGCGTAGTCTTTTTGAAAAGTATTTGAAAATGAGTTGGAAAAGAGTTTGAATTTGAATTTCAATTTGAGCAAGCAATTAATAGCAACTTACCCTAAGTTTGAAAATTCGTTCTTTTAGCTTTTCGAGGCGAAAGGATCTATCCATGCCATAAAGGGCAGGAAGTCTTTCAATTGGATGTTTGAGGGTCGTCGAGTTATCGCTCGCCATAAGACTGTCCCTTGCCATAAAGAGGGCAGGTAGTCTAAGGGAAGGATATAATAGTCATTATTCTTGTTTAGGCATCATGCGAGGATACCTTAGCAATTGGGACAATCATCTTATAAGGCAACATCGAAGGAGTTTCAATAACTCTGAAAGCGACAGGCAACATTGCTTTAGGTATCCTCGGAATCGAGGGACTTTGACTATTAATACGTTTAGAGGCAACAGGCAACAATAAGGCAACAGTATAAGGCAACAAGGCAACCAGAGGAATTACCCTAAAGGTGTGTGCGTGGCACAATCAGGTGGTTAATTCAGATATTTATCTTGTGATTAGTTATCTACTTCTGTTAAAGGCTTGCACTCCCTAAGATTACTAACCACGCAGTTAAAAATGAGCAGAAATTAAAGGCAGAAAGATAAATGTCCTACGCTATTACAATAAACACCTGCGGGGCTGGGGGAAATTAAAAGACAGAAAGAATAAAGAATAAGAGGGATGAATAATTATGTTGAGTCTTGATCTTCCTCGAACCCTTGATCAACTCTACAAATTAAGAGGAAAATAAATAAGGGTGAGTGTATTGACTATTCGAGGCAAACCATATTTTGGGCAAAAGGCAAAAAGTAAAATAATATTTATATAAAATAAAATAAGGATTGGAAACTTAGCTCTGATGGTGCGTAGTCGGAGATACTGGGGTAACCCTGAAAATTTGCACAAAAGAAAAGAATTTTTAGTGCATGAATGACCTACAAATAGGTTTATTCAAGAAAACTTATTGTGACCTAAAGGGTTTGTAAGGCTAAAAAACGCGTTAATGAATAACACCTACCAACAGCAGTGATTAGTGATCATGATAAAAATAGGGTTCAAGGCATGAAATAAATTAGCCTAAAATTAAATTATTATCTAAGAATTAATTAATTAAACCTAAAATTTTTAACCTAGAGAAAAAACTAAATAAAAATTATATTATTATTAATCCTAATTATTTAACAAATAAAACCCTATTTTAAATCACTAATTTAACAACCTAATTAAATAATAATAAAAATCCAAGTTAAATCATTAACCTAAATTGAATTATTAATTCTTTATTAATTAATAGTTAAAAAAAAGGATTAAACAAACAGACCAGAAGAAATAAAAAAAACACAAACAGCAAAGAGAGATAAAACCTGGGGCGCTGGATTCAGTGAGGTGCGTTGATGATGGTGCACCATGGGTAGCTTGCCTATCTGCGTTGGATCAACCTGGGTGGAGATCCTATGGTGGATACGTGAGGGAGCATCATGCGTGCCTTTGTGTGAGGAACGCTGGATTGTCTTCAACGATTCATCAAAAATTAAATGTCATCGTCTGGGTTCGAACCCAGAACTTGAATATCCCACCCAAGCGCTTTTACCAATGGAGCCTCTTTGATCTATTGAAATTGTTATCATTGATAAGATATAAATAAAACAAATATTACTAAAAAGAAACAAAGTCAAGATGAGTCAGAGTGGGACCCCCCTGTATCACTCTGCGTCCAATCAAAAGATGAGAGAGGAAAGAGATTTTTTTTGACTGGCCATTAAGGGACGTCCACGCGCGGAGAGAGGAAGGAGATTTTTTGACCAGCCAATGGAATTGCAAAGAACTGCCACGCAGCAAGTCAAAAGGGCCAGGTTACTATTCATCATCTTCTTCACTTCCGTACTTGCGAATTTTGCTGCGACGATAGCAATGAAAATACCTGCGGATTTTCCTTCCTATTTTGTAGATACTAAAAACTCAACCAAAACGACGTTAGAAAAATAACAAAGGGGCCCAGATCCACGTAAAAATAGGCCCTGAGTTCATCGGCGGTATCGGTTTTGGCTGAAAGGGCCTGCATGGTGAGATACGAAGATGGAGTTTCATGAAACCCTAGCCATGGCAACACATGATTCGGCCATGGAAGCTTTACTATAAGGGTTCGAAACTCTTCCAATTGCCATCCAGAATTCACGTATACCAATAAATCACGTTAAAACATGGCAATATAAAGCACACGAAATTTTGCAATATGAATCAAGAGTGATGAATATGGTACATGAATTATACTCGTGATTGAACGTTACCACTTACCTGGGATTATTGTATGAACGCTCAGGAGTTGGATGGGATTGATATAGGACCTGGAAGCTTGTCAGAAAGAGTGGTACGAGTTGTGCTCTAATCTTTGAGTTTTTCCACTCTTGAGAAACCCTAGCCTCCTCCCTTTCTTTTGTTTTTTCGTCCCCCTATTCATACTGAATGACCAGGTATTTATAATGAATGGAATTAGGTCAAGAATTGAATTAAAGATTGAATCTATTAGGTGACTTGGAAATACAAAAAGATTTGATTGAAATTTTGTGCAAATCTTTCTACTTTTGATTCCAAACTTATTTCTTGCACATTTTTCAATTAATCTTGTCCATTGGATCTAGATTTTAATCCAAAAAAAATTGATCCCATACTCAAATAATTATTTTGTGATTTACTTGATTTTATTTGATTTTAAATAATTAAAATCAAACATAAATGATATAATATCACAAAAAATAAAATATTTAAACCATGGACTCCTCTTGGGCTCATAATCACGTGAGAAGCTGAAAAATGTAAGCCCATTACTCAAAAATTGGAAATATGCTTATTTTTCTTTTTTTTTCTTGGAAATCGACCATCTTTCGAGCATCATATCTTCCTCAATTTTTTGTTGTATGGGAAATAGCATGGGCAAATTTTGGGGTATGACAGAGACTATATACTATGAATCATTTTATTGCATCAAGGTATAGTTCATTGCATTAGCTTTCCAACGCTTCAAATGGTGCATAAGACGGAGTTACAGATCAAAAGTTATGGTATTTACAAAAATCTGCCAAAAATTGGGTCTTCAGGTCGACGCAAGGAATTCATAGGTCGACGCATAAATGTTTCTGTCCCCCTCGGGTTTGCTCAGGTCGACCCATGAGTCGACTCATGCTGGTCTTCAGGTCGACGCACACTTTCTCAGGTCGACGCATGCTGAAGAAAAACTAGATTTCTGCCTTTTCATGTTGCTCAGGTCGACCTATGCTGCGTAAAAACCTAAAAATCACCATTTCCCTTTCCGAATCTCCCCATACAATAACCAGTAACCCTCATACAATTTATACATCAATTGAAAGCAATTTAGCACACATATAAGGTTCCTAAACATGTTTCTAACCACGGGTTCATACACAAACATCAACAACATGATTAATAGCACAATTTCATGGATTCTATCATAAACCCTAACCATTTCAAACTCACACATCCATGGAGAATAACATACAATCTAACCCACCATAAACATCATCATGCCAACCCTTAGAGAGTAAGAACCCCACCCTTACCTTAGCAAAAGCTTCACCTTCTTCAATGGAGTCCTTCATCTTCATGCCATAACTTTCCTCTTTCTTCCATTCTTTCTCTTCTTTATCTTCTTTCTCCAAATGAGTTACGAGACTAAATCTCTAAAACCCTAACCTTTACTGTCTCACTAATGGGCTTAACCCGTAACCCATTGTTGCACCCCAAAATTTGCCCTCCTGACTTTACTTATATAGCTTAAGCCTTGCATTTTCTTTTGTATCTTTCCATTAGGTCATCTAACACATCATGCATTCATTCATTAAGAATAATCCCAGTTTATTAAATCTGCAGTGATTAATGGAAGGCATCAACTGGATTAAGGTATATTTCCCTATTCGTGTGGTAATCAAAAGGATGCTTTTATGGAGTTTGGACACAGTTATCTGGCGCACTACTCGAATTATAAGTTATGGTGCAATACTTGGTGAGTTCATATAGACAAAAATGCTAGCCTATGACAAGCCTTATGAGATTAAGGTTATTATGATGGTTGCTTATCTTGGACCATATCCTGGAGAAGAGGCTATTGGTGCGTGGTTGACTTTTGGACAGAGTTAGATATAAAGGTTGAGTGTTGACTATAAACACTTTCAAGATATCTGGTTTCCATCTTACAAGCTAGCAAAGAAGAAAATTGGAATTTTAAAGTATTGCTAAATTGGAGGGAAAAAGATGAAATTCAAAAACAGGAGGACTTATTTAATTCTATTTTCAAGACACATTACATCCCAAAGTCTAATCTCCAAGAAATTTCAACATTCATCCATAATGCATCCAAACAATTCCCTTTTCAAAAATTCTACAATTCATCAAAATACAATGTCCATCATTTTCCAAACATTTGTTCAAAAAAAAAAACACTAGTTAATTCCATTACAATTTCAAGTCAAGCTTAACCACCCTTATATTGTTAACCACTACAAGTCCAACTAAACTACATATATAGAAAACAGTACACAAAAATTTACATTTTAATCTAAGCTCCATCCTAAACCCATTTCTCTTCATTTCTTCATCTTTAAGCCATTTCCACTTCTTCTTATTGCATAATCTCATCACCATGTCATGCCACTTCTTTATTTTAGATGTCATAGCTTCTTGCTTCAAACCTGCACAGAACCTGTTCAAAATAGCCACTCAATCATGAACAAAACCTACTGCAGCCTCTAAGCAAGATCAATTAAGTAACTACCTTAGCCTATATAACAAATTTCAACCCTGCATCAGCCTATTCAACATACATACACATCACAGAAAAAACCATTCCACAAAACTTAAACCATAAACCAATTTTGCAGTAGAAATGATAGCAACCCTTTCACATTTTTCATAAAGCAATTTAGACATTCAAATGCCAATAACATACAGTTCCTACAGAAGTACCAACATACCAGAATTCTGTATATAAATTATACCAGTCATTCACATATTACCCAATACAAAAATAACAAGTTCCTAACTTCCCTAACTAACTCAGTTTCAACCTAAATTAACCTACCAACTATTTCTAACTCCTGTAACTTACACCAACACATATAATCTCTAACTATTTCAAACTAACCATAACAGAAAACAAATTTTTGTAACTAAGTTTAACAGAATGTCTAACCATACTAACCAACCTGCATAACAGAATTCAATAACAAACTTGTAATAGAAATTCAGAAATAACTAACCTTATAACCGATTCAACCTCCTCCATCAATTCCCTAACAGAATCTCAATCTAAGGGCTCCAATTTCACTCTCCTGTAACTGAATCTTCCACCTATCACCTTCAATCTTCAAACTATATAATCAAACCAACCTCCAATTCAGAATCCCTCTCCACCATATTCACCTTCAATCCCTAATCTTCCTCACCCTCTTTACACACTCTCCATAACCACCAATGATCACCTCTCATCTTCTTCTCAATCCATGAACCAATTCTCTGCACACACCTTCATCCATCTTCACCTCTTAACCATCACTCACCACTATTCACCAATCATCTCCATAAATCATCACCAATACCTCTCGGATTCACCTTCACACGCCATAGTCATGCACCTTATTCAACCTCTCGATCATTCATCACCAATCCTCCTTTTCTCCACCTCACTATACGCTCTCAATAAAGGTCGTTGAAGCTTCGCATCGGAGCCTCAACTGACTTGAGCTTGGCTTCCTTACAATCGGCATCCCTCACTGAACAACAAAGCAAAAAAAAAATTCAGAATATCAAACTTCAGAAACAAGAAGAAGTAGGAGTTGCAAAGACATACAAACTGAAGAACAATCAAGACCTTACCAGAATACTTTCTTCGTCTTCTTCCGTCTATTTCGCATCCAATAGCATCGGGATCTCTCCGCCGAACTTCTGATCTTTGGCTCTCGATCGTCATCCCAGGTAAGATTCATAACCTCCGGCTTCGTAATTGTTTTGTGCTCCGATGATTATCGTAATTTGGAACTCTGTGGAGTGAGCATTCCTTAAAAGTTTCTACAATAATCCAAAAAATCTAAAGCCCATAAGTAGAGTCTGGGCTGCGTTCGCAATGTCAAACATTATACCTCGAGGAATCTGCCAAAATACTCTATCCTCACGAGATAGATATCTTGCTATATGTCTTCGTCAAGTTCATAGGGTAAATCTGCCAACTATCATCTTCACTCATCTGAAGGAAGTTGTTATGTTTTCCCGAACTTCTTAGGATACTTGCTACATAACCTATGGACGGGTCATCTCTGAGCTAATTGAGAAAGTTGGAATTCTCACCAATCTTAGACAAACTGCGCTAGCTAGGAGTAACATCATGTCTTGCTATAGATGTGAAGAATTTGTGTTTGATTATTCCCATTTGTAATTCTCTTTAAATATATAAAATGTTCTGTTCTGATTTAAAATTGATGTGTACGCTATGCTATCTGTTGAATATTTCAAATTGAATCGTTCATAAACTTTTTGATTATGACAAAAAGGGGGAGAAGAAAATAAGATTTTGATTAAACCTTTTTTATTATAAAAAAAGTTGTAATATATATTGATGCTCTCAAAAATGACAATCAAATGCTCATATATAATTGCTTAGGATTACGTATCTCAGAGGGAGCTATGAGTCAGAAACCAGTTCATATGGTTATCTAATTCAGGGGGAACTAATTTTATTTTCTTATTTATTATCACCCCATAAAATTGTTCCATCAAAATACATGGTTTTTGTCATCATAAAAAAGGGGGAGATTGTTAGAACAAGATTGTGATCTATGTTCAGAATCTGGTTTTGATGATAACAGGCATATATTTTGTTAGTAACATTTTTATTACTAATGATTTCATTAAGTGTACAGATGTTAAGCCAAAAGCCTTATACAACATTCATCAGAAACAAAGCATATTGACTGTATCAGAAACTGGCTTGAAAACAGAAGAATGCATGAAGTCTCAAAACAACAAAAAGATCAAAGAAATGAAATATCATTAAATGATCAGATGTTCTGACTGAAAGCAAGTTCGACAAATAGAATCAGAAGATTTGAAGTTACCAAAGAAACAAAAGCTCTATTTCTAAAAGATCAAAAAGACTCTTATAAACTTCCTTAGAAAACAAGCAACAACAACGTTCACGAGTAATGCCAACAAAAATGTTTTGAACCAGTGACCAGAAACTTCTAAGAACATCGTAAAATGTTCCAACCAAGTCAAATGCATGAAAGCACGGTACTCAAAGTAAAGACAAAATTATGACATCTATTTTGGCTACATAATGAAAGAGTGAAAGAAAACACGCCACCAATAGTAATTATCTTGGAAGAAGGAAATTGAAGAAGACACGCCACCAACACCAAAGATAAGATTTGCCTTGGATATAGGCATTTCCTGATTCATTCTATACCAAGTATTAAATGCTATGTTCAAATATAGTTCAACGGTTATGCTCCAACAGTAATATACCCAACTTATATAAAGAGCAAAACTTCGAACCTGAAGAAGGTGTGTGCAAGCATGAAAGCGTAAGAAAAAAATAACTGCACCGTAAGACGCAGCATACACAAAGTGTGTGATAGGAAAAACAAGAGTGTTGACATACACAACATAAGCCTATTTGAAGAAAATCTTAAGTGAGAAATAGAAAAGTCTGCATATTATGTGAAGGATAGAAAAACACTTAGAAAGGGGGAGTTTGAATAAGTGTAGCTTTAAAACTTGTAAGATAAAAACTATTTGCACAATGATTTTTATCCTGGTTCGTTGTTAACTAAACTACTCCAGTCCCCCTTGGAGTGATTTACCTCACCTGAGGATTTAATCCACTAATCACACAAGATTACAATGGTTTTCCACTTAGACAACTTCTAAGTCTTCTAGAGTATACTGATCACAACCTGATCACTCTAGGAACAATCTGCTTAGATACCCTCTAAGACTTTCTAGAGTATTCTGATCAACAACCTGATCACTCTAGTTCTTACAACTTAATGTAAACAAAATTCTAAGAGTTACAATGCTTCTTATAAAGCTATAATCACAACTGTGATATTTCTCTTAAAGTTTAAGCTTAATCTCACTAAGATATTACAACAACAATAAGTGAGGTTGAAGATGAAGTTATGAGAGATTTTGAATTGAACAGCGTTTCAGCGTTTTTGGATCGAGTGTTATGTTCAAAGTTCATAACCTTGCTTCTCATCAGAACTTCATATTTATAGGTGTTTGAGAAGATGACCGTTGGGAGCATTTAATGCTTTGCGTGATCCGTACAGCATTGCATTTAATGTTTCACTCTTTTGTCAACTACCTCGAGCCTTGCTTTCGCTGTGTCTACTGACGTTGCCTTTAATAGCTTCTAACGTTCCTTTTGTCAGCCAGCGTAGCCTGCCATCTTGTACTTGATTCTGATTTAATCTTTTGTAGATACAACGTTTGAATCTTCAGAGCCAATACAGCTTGGTGCAGAGCATCTTGTCTTCTGACCTTGAAGTGCTTCTGAGCGTGATACCATGAGAACTTCAGTGCTTCTGCTTTTGATCTCAAGTTCTTCTGATGCTTCCATAGACCATGTTCTGATTCTGCTTGACCATCTTCTGATGTCTTGCCAGACCATGTTCTGATGTTGCATGCTGAACCTTCTGAGTCAGTGCTTCTTGCGCTGATTTTGTGCATACTCTTTATATAATTCCTGAAATGGAAATTGCATAGTATTAGAGTACCACATTATCTCATACAAAATTCATATACATTGTTATCATCAAAACTAAGAATATTGATCAGAACAAATCTTGTTCTAACAATCTCCCCCTTTTTGATGATGACAAAAACATATATAAATGATATGAATTTGCAATCAGAATATCAGACGGCTAAAGACAATTACACAGTTATAGCATAAGCATATAAACATAATGTGTGAATATGTCTTCCCCTGAGATTAACAATCTCCCCCTGAGATAAATAATCTCCCCCTGAAATAAATACTGGAAGAAATTTATAATAAAAGGACTTCCCTGAGTATTTTCCATTTCAGTTGAGACGATCACATATGCTTAGATCTTCAGAACATTCATAGCTTCTACTTCTTGCTTCCATAGGACAGCTTCAGAGCTTGAATTTCTTCTTGGATCACTTCATGCTAGATTGTATCAGAACATTGTTGAATGTAACAGAGCATCATCAGAGCATCTCTACATTCTGAAATGTTACAAAACAAGCTATACGACAAAAGTCAGAGCATGAATGAATCAAAACATAAAATATGTATCAGAGCATAAACAATAATGTTTAAGAGCATATTTAGAACAAAAACATGCATCAGAACATTTAAGGAATAAGAATGAGTTAGAGCATATTCTATCATCAGAATATCATAACATTCTTCCTTCTTGCTTCTGATCTTGAAGCTTCATAGCACTCAGCTTGCTTCAGATTCCATGAGCATGTTCTTTATAGAATTGCTTTTCCCCATGGTTTTGCTTTTCATGTTAAGCTTTTTGAGATTGTCTTCAATCATGCAAAACACTTAAAGACACAGAACTTGCAAATGCTTGTTAGAAATGTAGAGACTTTCTCCCAGCAACTGATAATATAAATCAGATCATTTATCACATTTTCTCCCCCTTTTTGTCATAACATCAAAAACACAAAAGATTCAGATGAAAAACAAAACAATATGAGAAAAAAGGATAATTATCATTGATTGCAAAAGAGAGAATTATCAGAAAGTACAAGGAAGATGCATAGAAGACAGATGCAAGAAATAAAGAAACAACTAAGACACAAAGGACTAAGACGACCCTAGCTTGGACATAATCTTGGCCAGCATGTCATGAATCCCAGCATTGCTCTCAGTCTGCCTCTCCGTGAAAGAGCGAAACTCAGCATTGGTGTCCTCTTGCTTGTTCATGCGAGAAGCTAGCTCAGCTTGGTTCTTCTGAATAACCTCTAGAGTCTTCACCAGAAGAGAGGGTTCACTAGAAGAAGCTTCACAGCTTCTGTTCAGAGGGACAGCAATCTCAGCAGCAGCTTCCATTGTCAGATCATCATCATGATTTTCCTCAATAGGAATAGTCTCAGCAGGATGATCTTCAGCATCAGCTTCTCCCATATCAGCATCTTCTTCATACACAGGAGCAGGAAGATCAGAATCTCCATTCTCAAGAGCTTGAAGAATGGCAGCAAGATTCCTTGGGGCAGAAGGACCTTCAACTTCTGGCGGGTCAACAACTTCTGTAATGACCAAATTGGGGTCCTCCTCAGAAGGATGTTCCCTCAGAAAGTCAAACAACCACTTGAAGTCTCCAGTCAGAACTGGATACCTAGGTCTCCAGACCACAATATCTCTGCAAGGATTGTCCAGCAACTCATCAACAAACATCTTCTCCTCAAGAACTCTCCTGTTTCTGATAGGATGAAAATATTTTCCATCATCAACTTCAAGAAGATATCCAGCATAACCAGGTGCAGCAGCCACTAGTCGCTTCTGAACAGCCATAGCTTCTACTTGAAAATCTTGGCGAAAGCTTCTCCAAAGATTTCTAGTAGAGACATCATCAAGATTATTGAAGAAGGCATCTTTCAAGAGATCCAGCCTACTGATAACATCATGTCTGAACAACTTCAGGTGGATATGAGATTCAGGTTCAGGAGGGTTGAAGGTGAATTTGTAGTCAGGGTAGAGAAGGCAGTATGGGTTGGATTTTCTGGTAGGAAAGGGATGGGATAGAGAAGGTGGAGCTGTTGTGGTTGAAGAGGATGGAATATCTGTGGAGATGGTTGATGAGGATGGTATATCAGTGGGTGCGGGAGGATAGACATTTAGTGGAGTGGGGTTCAAGATAGGTGTAGAAAGAGATGGTGGAGGAGGATTTGGAATGGTGAAGGTGTTGTGAGGTTCAGAAGGAGGAGGTTGGATAGAAGATTGAGATTCAGAAGGAGGTGGTTGATATACTTGCTTGGAGAAATTACCCGTTCTTATTTCTTGAAAAGAATCTACTTTAAGAGGGTCATAAGTAACCTTCTTCTTCTTAGCTACCTTAGCAGCTTCTTCTGCAGCCTTTCTCTTCAGCCTTGCTTCTTGCTTCTTCTGATCTTTCTTCTGAAGGTCAGTTTGAGAAGGAAGCACTCTTCCACGGATCCACGCAGGATCAACAGAAGATTGAGTTCTTACAGAAGCTTCCAAATAATGCTTAACAGCCTTGTGAAGTTCTGCTTGGAACAAGGTAGCAAAGCCTTCAAATGGAATTCTTCTGGTCAGAATATCTGGGAAGACAAAAGGAACAGAAGTTATCTCCTTGATAAGTTCCACTCTTAGCAGATCAAAACCATTGAAGATATGACCCTGAGTGACTCTAAAGAATTTAGACGTCCCAATAGTCTTTAGAGAGTCCATCAAATCACTTTCTATCAGAATGTCTGAAATCATTCTGGCACAAGGAATAGCCTTTCTTTGAAGATGAGGATACTTCTCACGTTCTTCATCTCTTGACTCTTCAATAGCCATCTTCAGAATCTGAAAGAGAATGTTGGAGATGTTGAGTTCAATTCTTCTTCCAATGCAGAAGAGAGTATATTTGTGATCAGGACTGATGTAAGAGCAAGAGAACAATCTTCTTCTGTGATGGAGAGAACCTAGAATAATCTCAGTCCAGACTTGGTAGAACGCCCTCAATGTACCAGTTTTATGAGATTCAATACCGGTAGCAAACGATATTTGTTTTTCAACCTGTAGCCAACTAACTCTGGCATGAAGAGGACCAGTGCATCCTTCTTCATCATCCAAGTTGTACAGCTTCCTGATCAACTTCTCAGTTATCACAACTTCATGCCCTAACACGAAGGAGATGATAGCAGTTGGAGTAACGGTTGCATGAGCCCAGAAATCTTTCACAAGAGCCGGATAAATTGGTCCAACCAATCTATCAAGATAGTTTGACCATCCTTGTGCCATAATCTTTACATCAGGTTTGAAACCATATGCTTTCAGATTCTCAAAATCCACCGAGGACTCACAAAGAACTTCCATTTCTGATGGAGGAATGGAACAGGTCTTCAATGGAGCATACCTATGCTTGCTGAAAACCAGTTGAGTGGAAGACATTTCTTCTGCTTGGTTTGAGGAACTTGATGAAGGATTCATGATGATATGCTAAGTTTCAGACACAAACTAGGGTTTATGCGAAGAATGCAAAAAGAGAGGGACGAATGAAGAGAGAGAGTGAAAAAGATGAAATGAAGATGAAGGGGAGTATATAAAAGGTTGGAAAGAAAAAATAATAACTGCAAAATGGTTTAAGTGAAATGATTACAGAAAAACATGACATCAATTTGTATTTAATGAGATATGACGTTAGGAGAGATAAAGTGACAAAATGAAATGATTTGCACAGTTACCTAGGGCGACGTCTCCTTAACTGCACACATGCTTGTCCCGAAATAGTAAACACGTGTTCATTTTCTGGAAAACTGGTGACAGCTGTTTTACTTTAAAAGAGATTCTGAATCAACTTAGACAATGAAACGTTAGTAATAACAGAATCAAAACTTCTAATTGATCATTATCAGAACTTCTTATATTCACATAATCCCAACATATTTCAGAATTTAACCATACATGAGATCTTCTCATCTTCTCATTCTGGGCATAAATCCATACTGATATTCTTCAGAATGAACTTAAACCTATCTTCAGCAAGGGTTTTTGTAAAGATATCAGCCCATTGATGGTCTGTATCCACAAAGTTTAAAGAGAGAACACCCTTCTGAACATAGTCCCTAATGAAATGATGTTTAATCTCAATATGCTTAGCTTTGGAATGTAAGATAGGATTCTTAGATAAACATATGGCAGAGGTATTATCACAGAAGATAGGAATGTTACTCTCATATATTTGATAATCTTCTAGCTGACTCTTCATCCAGAGCATTTGTGTGCTACAACCAGCAGCAGCAACATATTCAGCTTCTGTTGTTGAGAGGGCAATGGTAGCTTGCTTCTTGCTGTACCAGGAGATCAGATGACTTCCTAGAAATTGACAACTTCCAGAAGTACTTTTCCTTTTAATTCTATCTCCAGCATAGTCAGCATCACAAAATCCTACTAAGTTGTATTCTTTAGATTTTCTGTAGACTAAACCAACATTAGTAGTACCTTTCAGATACCTCAGAATTCTCTTAACAACAGTTAAGTGAGATTCTCTAGGATCTGATTGGAATCTAGCGCACAAACAAACACTGAATAGAATGTCAGGTCTAGAAGCAGTTAAATATCGAAGAGATCCAATCATACCTCTGTACAACTTCTGATCTACCTTCTTACTTACCTCATCCTTACCTAGAACACACGTTGGATGCATAGGAGTTTTGGCTTCTTTGCTTTCAGAGAGATTAAACTTCTTTAGAAGTTCTTTCACATACTTCGTTTGATGAACATAAGTTCCATCAGAAGTTTGATTGATTTGAATTCCAAGAAAATACTTGAGTTCACCCATCATACTCATTTCAAATTCAGCCTGCATAGACTTAGCAAACTCCTTTCCAAGTGAAGCATTAGATGTTCCAAAAATAATATCATCAACATAAATTTGACAAATTAAAATGTCCTTCTTAGATGTTTTACAGAAGAGAGTCGTATCCACTTGTCCTCTAGTGAAACCATTGTCCAGAAGGAAAGAACTTAATCTTTCATACCAAGCTCTAGGAGCTTGCTTCAATCCATACAATGATTTCTTAAGTTTGAAAACATGTTCTGGAGACTTAGAGTCTTCAAAACCAGGAGGTTGGTGGACATAGACTTCCTCATCTATATAACCATTTAAGAAGGCACTCTTAACATCCATCTGATACAGAGTGATGTTATGCTGAGTGGCAAAAGAAATTAATAAGCGAATAGATTCTAACCAGGCCACTGGTGCAAAGGTTTCAGTATAGTCAATTCCTTCTTGTTGACTATATCCCTGAGCCACCAGTCTGGCTTTGTTTCTTACCACTTCTCCCGTCTCACTAAGCTTGCTTCTGAAAACCCACTTTGTACCAATGATGTTGAATCCTTTTGGTCTAGGAACAAGATCCCATACATCATTCCTTGTAAACTGATTCAGTTATTCTTGCATGGAATTATCCAGTCTGGATCTTCTAGAGCTTGATCAACAGAAGTTGGCTCGATCAAAGAAACAAGACCTAATTGACATTCTGCATTGTTCTTAAGGAATGCTCTGGTTCTGATAGGATCATCTTTCTTTCCAAGGATCACATCTTCTGAGTGAGCCGAAATGAGTCTAGAAGATCTTCTGATAGTTGGCTCTTCAAAAATTCTGAGATTCTCTAAAGATGCAGCAACTTGATTTTCTGATTCTTTGCTTCTTAGATTTTCAGCTTCTGAAACTTTGCTTCTTGGTTCTACAGCTTCTGATATATCAATATCTATATCTACAAAATTCTCAAACTGCTTTGGCTTTTCAAGACCAAGCTTATCATCAAATCTGATATTGATTGATTCTTCTACAACCAATGTTTCAGTATTGTATACTCTGTAGCCTTTAGAGCGTTCAGAATATCCAAGAAGGAAACATTTTTGTGCCTTAGAATCAAACTTAACAAGATGATCTTTAGTATTCAGAATAAAACAAACACATCCAAAAGGATGAAAATATAAAATGTTGGGCTTTTTGTTCTTCCACAATTCATAAGGAGTCTTATTTAGAATACGTCTTATAGAGATTCTATTCTGAATATAACATGCAGTGTTTATTGCTTCTGCCCAGAAGTGCTTAGCCATATTAGTTTCATTGATCATGGTTCTGGCCATTTCTTGTAGAGTCCTATTCTTTCGCTCTACAACTCCATTTTGCTGTGGAGTTCTAGGACAAGAGAAATCATGGGCAATACCATTTTCTTTATAGAACTCCTCAAAGAATCTGTTCTCAAATTCACCACCATGATCACTTCTGACCTTTATGATTTTGCACTCTTTCTCAGAATGAGACTCATCCTTGTGTTTTAAGAACTTTACCCATGTCCAGCGGCTATAATCATCTATGATGACTAATCCATATTTCTTCCCTCTGATAGATGCTGTTTTGACTGGTCCAAACAGGTCAATGTGCAGAAGTTCTAACGGCCTTGAGGAAGAGACAACATTCTTAGATTTGAATGCAGGTCTGGAGAACTTGCCCTTCTGACATGCTTCACAAAGAGCATCTGATTTGTATTTCATATTTGGGAGTCCTCTGACCAGATTTAGTTTGTTAATCTGAGAAATCCTTCTCAAACTAGCATGTCCTTATCTTCTGTGCCAGACCCATTGCTCTTCAGAAACAGACATAAGGCAAGTTACCTTCTGCTTCTCAAGATCTGAAAGATTAATCTTATAAATGTTGTTCTTTCTCTTGCCTGTAAATAGGATTGAGCCATCCTTCTGATTTACAGCCTTGCAAGACTTTTGATTGAAGATTATGTCATAACCATTGTCACTTAATTGACTTATGGACAATAAGTTATGCGCTAATCCTTCTACAAGAAGTACATTAGTTATGGAAGGAGAGTTACCAATACTTATGGTTCCAGAGCCAATAATCTTGCCCTTCTGATCTCCTCCAAACTTGACTTCTCCACCAGATTTAAGCACCAGGTCTTGGAACATAGACCTTCTTCCCGTCATGTGTCGCGAGCACCCAGAGTCCAGGTACCATGACATTTTGTGCTTTGTCTTCTTTGCTGCTAAGGATATCTGCAACAGAAATTATCTTCTCCTTAGGTACCAACAGTTTCTTGGGTCCTTTCTTGTTAGTTTTCCTCAAGTTCTGTTTGAACTTGGGTTTAGCATGATAAGTAACAGGAGGAACAACATGATATTCTTTTGGTTTGGCAGCATGATATTTTTTAGGTTGTGTCACATGCTTCTTGGTGTGTGAAGTGTTGAAACTTTTGGCATGTGAAGTGAGCCTAATATCATGTGAGTGGCCATATTTGAACTGGTCATACAATGGCTTATATGTGATTTTCAAATCATCAACAGGTTCAAATTTTTGTGAGGTATCACCCTCATAGCCAACGCCAATCCTTTTGTTTCCAGAAACACCATATATCATAGAAGCAAGATGACTTCTGCCAATACTTCTAGATAGAAACTTCCTGAAGCTTGAGTCATATTCTTTTAGAATATGATTGAGACTAGGATGGATTTTTCTGATTCAGAAGGAGATCCAATATCTTTGGATAATTTTAAAACTTTTTCCTTCAGTTCAGAATTTTCCACTTCCAGCTTCTTAATTTCAAATTCAAATAGCTTTTTCAGCTTTTTGTATTTGATACTAAGATGAGCCTTGAGTTCCAGAAGTTCAGTTAAACTGGAAACTAACTCTTCTCTAGATAGTTCAGAAAATACCTCTTCAGAATCTGATTCTGATGTAGATTCTGATCCATCGTCCACTGTGGCCATCAGTGCAAAGTTTGCTTGCTCGCCTTCAGAGTCTGATTCTGATTCTGATTCTGAATCATCCCATGTTGCCAATAAGACCTTTCTTCTTATGAAACTTCTTCTTGGGATTCTCCTTCTGAAGTTTTGGACATTCATTCTTGAAGTGTCCAGGCTCATTGCAATCATAGCAGATGACCTTCTTTTTGTCAGATCTTCTGCCTCCAGAAGATTCTCCTCTTTCAGGCTTCTTTGAACTTCTGAAGCTCTTGAACTTCCTTTGCTTGCTCTTCCAGAGATGGTTTACCCTTCTGGAGATCATGGACAGTTCATCTTCTTCTTCTGATTCTGATTCTTCAGAATCTACTTCTTCAGCCTGAAAAGCGTTAGTGCATTTTTTATAGTTAGATTTTAACGCAATAGACTTACCTTTCTTCTGAGGTTCATTAGCATCCAGCTCAATTTCATGACTCCTCAGAGCACTGATCAATTCTTCAAGAGAGACTTCATTCAGATTCTTGGCAATTTTGAAAGCAGTCACCATAGGACCCCATCTTCTTGGCAAGCTTCTGATGATCTTCTTGACATGATCAGCTCTTGTGTATCCCTTGTCAAGAACTCTCAATCCAGCAGTTAGCGTTTGAAATCTTGAGAATATCTTCTCAATATTTTCATCATCCTCCATCTTGAAGGCTTCATATTTCTGGATCAAAGCAAGAGCTTTAGTCTCCTTGACTTGGGCATTTCCTTCATGGGTCATTTTCAATGACTCATATATGTCATAGGCAGTTTCCCTGTTAGATATCTTCTCATATTCAGCATGAGAGATAGCATTCAGCAAAATAGTCCTACACTTATGATGATTTTTGAATTGCTTCTTTTGATCATCATTCATTTCTTGTCTTGTAAGCCTTACGCCAGTAGCTTTCACTGGATGTTTGTAACCATCCATCAGCAGATCCCATAAGTCACCATCTAGACCAAGGAAGTAACTTTCAAGTTTATCTTTCCAGTATTCAAAGTTTTCACCATCAAATACTGGTGGTCTAGTATAACCATTGTTACCATTTCCATTGTATTGCTCAGCAGAGCCAGATGTAGATGTATTTGTTGGATTTTCACCAGACATCTTGACTTAATCGTTTTTCTCTTCCCGAATCTTTTCTAAACACGGTTAAGTGCTTGCACCTTAGAACCGGCGCTCTGATGCCAATTGAAGGATAGAAAAACACTTAGAAAGGGGGGGTTTGAATAAGTGTAGCTTTAAAACTTGTAAGATAAAAACTATTTGCACAATGATTTTTATCCTGGTTCGTTGTTAACTAAACAACTCAAGTCCACCCCTTTGGTGTGATTTACCTCACCTGAGGATTTAATCCACTAATCACACAAGATTACAATGGTTTTCCACTTAGACAACTTCTAAGTCTTCTAGAGTATACTGATCACAACCTGATCACTCTAGGAACAATCTACTTAGATACCCTCTAAGACTTTCTAGAGTATTCTGATCAACAACTTGATCACTCTAGTTCTTACAACTTAATGTAAACAAAATTCTAAGAGTTACAATGCTTCTTATAAAGCTATAATCACAACTGTGATATTTCTCTTAAAGTTTAAGCTTAATCTCACTAAGATATTACAACAACAATAAGTGTTATGTTCAAAGTTCGTAACCTTGCTTCTCATCAGAACTTCATATTTATAGGCGTTTGAGAAGATGACCGTTGGGAGCATTTAATGCTTTGCGTGATCCGTACAGCATTGCATTTAATGTTTCACTCTTTTGTCAACTACCTCGAGCCTTGCTTTCGCTGTGTCTACTGACGTTGCCTTTAATAGCTTCTAACGTTCCTTTTGTCAGTCAGCGTAGCCTGCCATCTTGTACTTGATTCTGATTTGATCTTTTGTAGATATAACGTTTGAATCTTCAGAGTCAATACAGCTTGGTGCAGAGCATCTTCTTGTCTTCTGAACTTGAAGTGCTTCTGAGCGTGATACCATGAGAACTTCAGTGCTTCTGCTTCTGATCTCAAGTTCTTCTGATGCTTCCATAGACCATGTTCTGATTCTGCTTGACCATCTTCTGATGTCTTGCCAGACCATGTTCTGATGTTGCATGCTGAACCTTTTGAGTCAGTGCTTCTTGCGTTGATTTTGTGCGTACTCTTTATATAATTCCTGAAATGGAAATTGCATAGTATTAGAGTACCACATTATCTCATACAAAATTCATATACATTGTTATCATCAAAACTAAGAATATTGATCAGAACAAATCTTGTTCTAACATTATAATGTATGCTTCAATGGAGTAATGAGAGTTTGAACTATATTTGAGAGAGATCCACAAATACATGATCGGTCCAAGTAATCATCACATTGAATGACTAAAGAAACTGAATACACTAAGTTGTTTCTCTATAGTGTTTCATGTATACTTAAGTTCATTAATATGTTGCTAGCTGTAACAAGCTCCACGATCAGTATCGAATAAGAAGATGGAGATCAATACACTAGAAGCAATCAACATGAGAGTTGTTGCTCCACATCTGCTTATTAAGAAAGAAGGAAGATGGTCTTACAAGAAGGAATGACATTCAAGAGTTAAAGCTTTAACCTCCTTACTCATGAAAGAGAAGACCAAGTTAAAGAAGCAATTTGAAACATGGGTTGTTGCTCTTAATCTGTTTCAGAAGAAGAAGAAGAAGATCTCATCCAAAAGTTGAAGACAAGAAGACTACAAGATATTTTTAATTCTTGTAATAATATGTAAAATACAAGAGTTGTTGCTCATATTGTGTTATTCCTTAAGAAACTTCTGATAGATTGTTTAGGCACCAAAAGTGACTTCTAGTCAGTGTGTCATAAACAATATGTACTTAGAATAGGAGAATATATGCTTGATTAGAAGCACACTTGTAATCTCCAGAAGAACAATTCTAGTTTGAATTGGTGTCCCTTGAGTATCCTTCTGATTTGGATACTTGAGATGTCCAAGAGGTCGAGTTAGACTATTGGAGGTGTCTAGGTCAATGAACATTATATCTTGCTGAGATTACTGAATGGTTCATTGTCTAGGGTTAGTCACATGCGGGTAGCTTGTGTAGGAGTTTCTAGGTTGATGAACGTTATATCTTGCTGAGATCACTAAACGATTCATCATCTAGGGTTAGTCACTTGCGGGTAGCTTGTGCAAGAAGTTAGTCACTTGCTGGTAGCTTGTGCGGATGGTTAGTCACTAGTAGGTTGCTTGTGCAGTTGTAATCAAAGTTGATTATAGTGGATTAAGTCCTCTATGGAAAGAGGCGAAATCACCTGAGGAGGGTGGACTAGAGGTAGCCTTGTTGAGAAGGTGAACCAGGATAAAAATGAATGTGTCTTTTACTTTCTGAATATTCATTAAACCCAGAATTTCCACGCAGTCCTTATCCAGAAATTATGCTTAACAAAGTTAGAAGTTCTGAGGAAGAAAAGAAATTAAATGAAAGTCTATCTCGTTGGCTATGTATTATTATGCTTCTGTAATATTATCTAAAGCATATCCAAAAGATGAGATATTAGAAGAAAGAAAAGATTTATAGAAAGGGAATTAAAAATTGAAGAACACAATTCAAACCCCCCTTTCTTGTGTTTTTCTCCACCTTCACGGGCGACTTTGATCCTTGTGTGAAAATATAGGCGTGGCTTTGTCTCCTTTGTGGTTTCGAAAGCGGTGAACTAAAGGTTCGTATTTTGAGGGCTTTGATCTTGTCCAGATCGAAAGTGTGGCTTTGGTTTTTAATCGGGAGCGATGAGCTTAATACTCACAATGGTACCACATACATTGAGTCACATCAATTGCATTCGAGTCACATTGATCTTATGTGATTGTTTGAATTAATGTGTTTGCTTATGTGGTAATCGTATTTGTGTTGTGTGCGATAGTTGTGGAACTTATTCTATGTATGAAGTGTGATGAATGATAATACTATTGTATGCTATATTCATTGTACATATTTTATGTATTCATTATGATGTGAATTCTCACCCTTATGTTTAAATGATGTTCATCATGACATCGTGCAAGTTCAGCCGAGTAGTCAGCTTATCTGAGGATTTAGCCGACGAGCTTTTGAGTTTATCCTTTTGATTAGGTAGTGAGTCATATGCTCTGATCATGTAACACTTGGGGGTTTTATTTGAACTCATGTTTATTGTTTGAATATTGTTATCTTGTTTGTATTTGACATGATAATTTGGAAATGTGGTTGAAGGCTATGTTGCCTAGATATTGGATTTCATATAGCATAGTTGATTATGTTATTTTGAATTGGTAGATGATTAAAGTATGAGATATATTCATTCAAATTAATTGAGATTTATTATTCCGCGTGGGATATGCATAATGTATGAAAGCATGAAGTATCGAATTATGTTACAAGATGATTAATTAGTGCATATATTGTATGTTTGTTTTAGGTTTTCATTTGCGGTGAAAATAACATGTGACACGCTTTTGTTTATGCATTTTATCATACTCTGTGAATATTTGTATTATTTGGGGTTTAGAAAAGGGGTGTTACAGAAACTCTTATAAACTCTACATTAAAACTTATAGTAACTATGGAACATCGGTCATATCCCACTAATCCATGTGGAGACGATATAAAATACTTTATCCATCTATAAAACATTTCAACAGTAGCATTGTATAAATTCTTGAAGAATGTTATTTATGCATCTTGGATGAACACAATCGATTAAGGGATGAAAATATGTGGTTGAAAGCTAAACCTGTTAAAAGCTTTGGTTGAGGATTCTGTGATCAGCTCCTAATATTTAGTTTGAAGATCATTAATATTGCTGAACTTCTCTCAAGGCTTATTATAAAGCCTTGTTCAATTGAAGGATGAAGTTTTTCAATATTGATGAAGTTACCATTTGGTTCATGGTTAACCCGTTTAAAACCATATGTTAGAAGATTAGCCTCTTAAAATCTCAAGAGGTTATTGATTATCTTGTTAAACCAAATTGATCTTAGATATTTTATGGAGAAAAGATTTACCGCTTCAATTTACCGTTAGGAATGAAGCTTGGCCACTTTAATCTCAATATTTCAATGGAGAAGACACAAACGATCATATATTTTGTCTTGTATTATAATGATTGTAGGACAATCACCATATCCTTGTGTAAGGGGGTTCATGAGTTTCACCTACTAAAAGCTCTCAAGTATTTAATGGAAACTCTCAAGATCATTTTTTGGAGAGAGGAGTAGGTCCTTCTAATTTAACAGAACCTCTATAATTCTCGGTATTTTTCTTCCCTTAACTCTTTTATTTTCTGCACTTTATTTTTATATTCTGCTGCTTAGATATAGAAAAATGCTTTTCAAACTCTGATTTTAATCTCGAAATTTTTTCAAATTTTCCAAATAAATATTTTTCTAAACAACACAATTCACCCCCCCCCCCCCTCTTGTGTGTGAAGTCTTAAGTCTACCAAGTAACATCAGAGTCTAACTCCTATTTAAAGGACTAATCGTCTCATGAGGAAGATGACTTCTAACACAAGATTCTTTTTTAAAAATCACCACCACCTTGCAAAAATTGATTATTCCTTCTTTTATATACACGATTTTTCTTCAAAATTAAATATTTTCTTTATAAACTTATTCAATGGTCTATTTTACCCTACTCATCAAATAAATGATGAGGGAGTGGAAAAACTTCTTCGACCAAAGATAAATTATAAATTATGGTTTATCGACAAGGAAATGTAGGATACTTTTAAAAAGATATATGGAATTTCTCCAAGTATCAAGCCAAAGGATATGAACACATGAAACGAAGAAAATTCTTTTCTAAAAATGTTTAGATCATTGTCACTAACATTTGTCTAGAGAATTAAGAATTATAATATTTATACAACTCTTAAATCTATAGATAAAAACTTTCATGAATTTCAAGAAAATCAAGAGAGAAGAAAATCATAAAAGCTGATGAAATCAGAGGACTAAACTGAAAGATCATCAGTCATATCATACCATGTTCCAGTCAAACAAGAAGTCCTCATGTTCAAAGAACAACAAAAAGATAAAGAAATTCTTCAGTCAATTGAACAAAGGAGAAAAGATTTCAACCTTGAGGATAAATATAAAGAAGCATCTTCGAACAAAAAAGATATAGCACATGCTCAAAAGCATCATACTAAAAAGGAAGAGATAGAATGGAAAATCAAATAACATATTTACCTTTTTTTTTTTTGCAAGAATGCATTTTAGAACTCTAGAGAAAGACCATTTGAAGAAGAAAGCAAAAGTATATTTCGAAGTATATATTTTAAGTCTTTGATCCTAAAAAATAAACGATGATAACATATGTTAACAGTTATGATCAAAACAACTCTATTTGAGAATTTCCCAATTTAATGCTCTGTGATGATCAACAAAATAAACAAGTCTCTAATGAACTTATTTATCTCTTTGTTAACAAACTTTCACATCCAACATTGTGTGGAGAAGGATACACTTTTGTAGTGTTCTTTCCAAAAGAAATTATATTTTAAAAAAAATTTAATACAGATAAAACTATTTTAAAGTTAAAATAAGTTAATCATATTAATTCCTTAAATTAATTATTTTAAATTATTCATATTTTAATACTTATTTATTTTTAGTTCAATTATTTATAATCTTTATATAAATAAATTTGTTCTTAGACAATAAATTATATTATATCATTAATATGAAGATAAGACTAAATTGATGTACAATAGAAAATTGAAAACTATTGTCCAAGAGTTGCTTGAAGAACGAGATGATTATGCAAAACTAAAATATTAAATTTATATAGTAGAGGGTAACTTATGAATTTAGAATTTTTAATATATATATATATATATATATATATATATATATATATATATATATATATATATATATATATATATATATATATATATATATATATATATATATATATTTTCAGTTTTTTTTGTTAAATTTTAAAGGGTTAAATATGTTTTTAGTCTCTATAAAATTACCCAAAATGGTTTTTAGTCCCTATAAAAAATATATTGACATTTAGTCCCTATAAAATTACTTTTGCACTCAGTTTTGGTCCCTGTAGAGGGACCAAAACTGAGTGCAAAAGTAATTTTATAGGGACTAAAAGTCAATATATTTTTTATAGGGACTAAAAGCCAAAATTGAGATATTTGTAGGGACCAAAAACATATTTAACCCAATTTTAAATAATATATTGTTCCGTTCATTTGTATTAGGTTGTTAGTAGGATGCTGCTATTTTTTTGCTTTGAAGAGAGAGTAACCAGGGTTCAAGAGATTGAGGCATAAGCAAAAAGGAAATTGCGTTTCCCTATAAATAGGTGATTTATATCTCAATTCTTCCTTATTTTTTATTAAACATAGGTGAAGATTTAGCTACCGATAGAAGCATGGAAGATCCTGTGTCTCTTACGCATAAGGTAATTTTTATGATGTTTAAACAATCTCAGTTGTTGTAGATGAATACCTCATATATTTATCATGACCACGTAAATGATTGTGCTTTTTATTTATTTATATATAGTTGGTAGTAGAGATGGTAGGAACATTTTACTTTATGTTCGTAGGATTTGGTATCACATTGACAAATATTCAGAGTGAGAATGGAGTGGCACCTCCTGCAATTGCAATTGTTTGGGGACTTATAGTTGTGGCATTGGTATATTGTCTTGGCCACATCTCTGGTGGTCATTTTAATCCAGTTGTGATAATTACTCAGTCATTAGCCAGAAGAATACCAAAGACGCAGGTGAATTGCAATACTCAATCTTATATAAGAAAATATGTTTATTGTTACATTTTTTTTTTCTTAAGCTATTAATATTAATTTACTTTCAACAACATGTAGGTGCCAATATATATACTTGCTCAGCACATCGGATCAAAACTCGCATTTGACGCTCTCAAATTTATATTTGGTGAAAAAGAAAGTCGTTTTTTGATAGGTCTTCCGGCTGATTCTAACCTCCAAGCATTTTTAATGGAATTTATAATCACTTTCTTTCTTATGCTCATCCTCTCTAGAGTCTCCACAAGTAATAGAGCGGTAAGTTTTTAATAAAAAAAATGATTGGAAGTTATTATTATTATTAATCTTAGGGTTAGTTTAGTGGTGGTTGAGGTTTAGGTTTAAAGAGTGTGCTACTTTTAAGGTTTTAAGTTTGAATCTTTCTAGGTGTTAACAATATTTTTTTTAGAGACCTTTACTAGTGAACATTGGGATTGATTCTCTTGGATTTATAGGTGGCAAGCCCAGATACCAAGATTTCAAAACAAAAGATTATTATTATTATTTTATTATTATTATTATTAGTATTATTCAAAAAGTTATAAAGTGTATAATTGAGTTATAAGTTATTTTTAATTTAAAATAAGAAAACCAATTTCCACTTGCTACCTTTAATTATTTCTTAAAAATATTTACAATAAATAAAGGGTAAAATAGATAGTAAAATAGACTACACCAAACTTATGTTTTGCATTTATTATAGATTATAATTATAATTATAATTATAATTATAATTATATTAATAATTATTATGTTTAAATATATAATTGACTCATGCAAATTTTTATTTTATTTTAATTTCTGTAATTTTGTATTTTTATGCAGATAGGTGAATTGGTTGGATTTGCAGTTGGAACAACAATCATTCTAAGCATGTTATTTGTTGGGTATTAATACTAAAACCTTATTAAATATTATTGATCATTAAGTATAATGTTAAACAAAAATTAAGATGTTACATGTTTTTATGCAAAATGTTAAGCTAATGAGGGAAAATATATTTGACAGACCGTTTACAAGAGCAGCTATAAGAGCATCAATGAATCCAACAGAAAGATTAAGCTCAACTATTGTGCACCATGAATATAAAGATTTGGAGTCACCTATATTAGGAACTTTGGCTGGCTCATTGACGTATACTTTCTTCATATTTACAAACAAGCTTTTCTCAAGCTACTCTTCATGAATTATTGCTAGGATAGGTTTAGTTTTTTTCTCGATCATTAGTAGTTTATTATTTTGTTTTTTATTGAAATATAAGTTATTTTATTTTATTTTAATTTTCTAGTTTATAATTCTTCTATTTTTCATTTTGTATGAGTTGGAGAGAGCATCACTTAAATTCTAAATTGATAATTATGGTTACTGATGGTCACTGATTGTATCATAATATTATTTAGGTGATTGACATTGAAGTTAAATTTTAGAAGCTATTTTAACTCCAATTTTGAACACTTTTGATTTTTTATTTTTGAGAATAGGAATAGACCTGATTTTCCTTTTTATTCTTGAGATTATATGGTATTTTATTAAAACTACAATTTTTGGAATGGAGTAGTTCTCTTTCCACCATTTCTTATTATTATAAATATTTTCATTCTATTTAGAAATACATGTTATGTGAATATCAATTTATTTTATTTTTAAACAATTTTCCGATTAAACTTTGTAAGACACAATTAATATTGGAGATCATATGGCTTTGATTGTTTGACATAAGAGAAGAAATTTGGTTCAACTCCTGGCAATGACGTTTATTTATAAATAAATTGTTGATGATTTATAAATCAACAATTTAAAAAAAATACAAAAATTAGCATTTTCTTGATAGATGATATCATTTTTCTTTTATACAATTTTATAAACAATTTTTCGACTAAACTTTATAAGACACAATTAATATTGTAGATCATATGACTTTGATTGTTTCACACAAGAGAAGAAATTACAGAACTTTAAAAAAGAAATTACAGAAATTAGCATTTTCTTGATGGATTATATCATTTTTCTTTTACTAGCTACATTTATTTTTTTCCGTGGATAAAAGATAAGAAAGTTAAAGAAATTAAAACTAACACGGCTAAGTAGCCGAGAAAAATGGAATATTTTCTTTCCCAAAAACTCTCGTGCTCTCATATTCCTCCTTTCCCTCTTTTATTTTCATTTTTCTTTTTCTCTCGTGCTCTCACGTTTACCCCTTTTGTCCAAATCATCAGCAGAGAATAATTTTTCTCTTTCATTCCTTCAAATCATATAGCCAAACCATCTTGCATCCAAAGGAACTCAGATATGATTTTTTGATGTTTCATATAACAAAGATGAATTCCATAAACCCTAATCCCTAATCATTCAGCATATGTATTGTTCCAACATGGATTTTTCGTTTTTCATTTCTGCACGGGTTCCAATCCCTAATCCCTAATTGTTCTCTTCTTTAAGTTTTAGTTACGATTTTTCCACTATCCCAATCATGTCCTCTTTTGGTATCTTTTCAGATCCCGCCATTGTTTTTTATTCTGCTTGAACATTCTTCTCTGCCGTACATTTTTCTTAGCTAAAAGGTACTTTATAAACTCAAATCTATATAATTTTGTATACAAACTTAGATTTGGAGATTTTGATTTTAGATAGGTAATGCTTTTGTTTATCTCTTTTATAAAATGTTTGTGTTAATTGAGTAATTTATTGACTTTTTTCAAGGACACCGAGGGGAGTCTTTATCTACCTACAAATAGTTTTTCAAGAACACTAAGAAATTATCTTGAGATTGAGTAAGTTATGTAAAATTATTTTTTTCTCTATATTTAGTTATCATATTGTGTTAATGATTATATGATATATTAAATATTAAATTCCACTTTCTTTCAATATATTCAATTTAATTATTAGAGATAATGAAGAGAATGAAAAAACAATTTGTGTTTCCTACCAATAATACATTTTTGCTAGACTGTCATTTTGTTATTGATTTAAATACTTTTGTGTTATATGTTGTAGATTTATGTGAAGTCTTGAGTTGTTCAGTACATGTGAAATTGAATATGAATTTTCTTTGATTTCATTTTCTCTCTGTGAGTTACGAATTCAATTTGAATTGTTTAAATCGCCCTTGGATTGCATCATATAAATCAATACTATCTAACTAAAATATGCAGAGAAAACAACTTTATGTAACTGTCATAAACTATGGTAGAAGTCAAGTAAATGTGAGTGTGACTGTAAAATGAATTAAAAATGATCCTCACAGATGAAATGTGTTGTTAATTTATATGGCATCAATTTTTCAACGGTTCTATAAATGTATCATTTTTTCTCATAAGTTTGGGCTTTTCTTCCATAATATCTAAATTATCCAATTCTATGTTTTGATGATCAAAAGAGGTGTGATGGTTTTCTTAGGTTGTATTCCTGGTTCAATAAAGTCATTTATACATTTGTTAGAGAGTTATTAATTTAAATTTTTAAGGAGAAAGGAAGGGAGTTATATTTAAAGGTTTATTTAGTCATTGTATTAAAGTTTAGAAAAAAATTATGAGGACATAAGTCATTCTAATCACAAGATTTCCTAGATCTACTATATTTTTGTTGTATTTATAGTAAATTTTAAAAAACTACAAGATACTGATAATTGTGTAATTTATTATATTTTTCAGAAACATTGAGGAGTAAATTTCATCTATCTCCAAGTCTTGCTTGATATCCAAATAAATCAAACACTTTATTTTGATTCCTCTTCTTTATCTTAGGTACTCTTTTTTTTTTTGTAAGCAAGATATATTAATAACCGGAGAACTAATTGTTGTACTCATTTTAATCTCGATGAAATTTTTTATATTTTGAATTCTTGTTTATTTGAGTCTATAGTTTATGTTTGTTACTGGAAATAATAAATGATCTTAGCCTCAATTAGTTAATGTTTTTATATTTTGAGTTGTTTTCATTTTATTCATGGCTATTTAATAGGTTTAAACACAAAACCACGCAAGTTTTAGGAATTGTGATATGTATAAACTATTTTTTGATTGTTTCAATAAGGTATCCAAAATAACTTTTATATATATATATATATATATATATATATATATATATATATATATATATATATATATATATATATACAACTTACATATATAACTTACAGACCAATTTCCATATTTTTTTATTTGATAACAGGTAAAGTTTATATGATAAGCACTAATTCATTAAGTACTTGTTAAGTTGTTTACCCAACATACTCTTATGTCAAGAGATTAATCAGTTCAAAACTTAACCACTGGTTGTAGGTCTAAAATAGTTTCTCTCTGACAAGTACAATTCTAACGTGTGTTTGGATTAGCTTACCAAAATATCTTAAAATAAAAATAGTTTAAAGGGAGCTTTTGAGAAAATCAAACTTTAATTTTTCCCTATCTACTTTTAATATAATAAAGTACAATACATATGAAATCCTCTCATTAACCCTCTAATCACCAATTTGAGGGTGATAATCGGGGACACAACGGTAATTGCATAATCCTTAATAATTTAATTAAAAATATGTATCCCATAATCATTGCATTACTTTTCAATTGTCCAATTTCTTTTCCATAATTAATATTATTGTCATGCTTTTGTAGATAGTTGTGCAAATCTGCATGGAATACAGCAAAACCCTTTGCACGCTTTTTCTCTTTGGTTGCTCAAGAAAACTTCACTTCTTCTATCATCCTTCTATATATATTATGGCTTTTGATTTCAGGCTCCAAACCCTACATTTGGCTTATCTTCCTCTCCTGTTTCCGCCCATCAATATTAGGTTTATCTTTTTCACGTAGATTTTGCGATACATCCTCCATGCCACACTGTTAGTTGTTTTTCTAAACGAGTTTTGTTTTAAGCTATCTATTTTTCCATTTCTGCAGAATATGTGTCGTAAATTTGACTGCATAAAAGACATCAGCGACAAGAAGGAAACATGGAGATTGGCTGTTCGAATTATTGATCTATGGAGCGTTGTTAACATTAAGGGTGTTGAACATCTGGAGATGGTTATCATGGATGCTGCGGTATAAATATTTCATTTTCGTTTAATCTTGCATTTTTTCATTATTAGCAAGCGTTTTCTGGGATTAACCATATTTTACATTTGTTGTCAGGGTGATCGAATTCAAGTTTTGATTCGGGCTGATCATACAGATAAGTGGAAATCAAGAATTCAAGAGAATATGACTTGCATAATCAACAACGGTACTGTATTTGATAACGATTTTCAGTGGAAGCTGTGTGACCATTCGAAGAAATTCGTGTTCCTTGGTGGTACGACCATGAAACATATGGATGTACAAAATATTCCTCCTCTGAAGTATTATTTCAAAGAGTTTTGCGAAATTAATGCAGGCAAATGTCATCTTAACAGACTTGAAGGTAGAAAAAAACATTAAGCACGCTTTACTTCTTATAAGGATCCATTTACTTATAACATTTGCCATATTTGATCTCTTTTGCAGATATTATAGGTGTTGTACATGAGATAAACAATATGCAATCAAACACTCCAGGAAAGAAGACATTTGTGGCCCTCAGTCTGAAAGATTTAAGGTATATTTGTTCCCCTTAATCCTCTTTCAGTATTTATTTATCGATTATTATGATTCAATGTAAATTTTTCTTAACCCACTTTTTGGTTTAACATCTCAGCGGTGACATTATTAACTGCACATTATGGGAGAGCTATGGTACTAAGTTTTTGGATTATTATAATGACCCAACTAACACGGGTGCTATTGTCATCATACTAACCCATGCAATGATCAAGGATTCCCAGGGTTTGTTTTTATTTTTTTTTCTCCTGTTTGCCTTATCACATTTTTTCAACAATGTTGTAAACTTTTTTTTTTCTTCAATCAGTATCCAATGCATGGAGTGGTTCAAAGCTGCTAATCAACGAAGACATCCAGGAGATTTCTGAGTTTTTGTCAAAGTATTAACATTAGGCAGTCTTTTATTTCAATTAGTTTTGCATGTTGATTCCAATTTATAACATGGATTTATTATAATATTCCCAGGTTGCCTGCAAATGAGCAATCCCAAAAGCCTTCGCAATCTGCCAAATCTATGTCTCTTTGGTCTGGTGGATCTCAGTTTACAACACTTGAAAAATTTGTTCATAAGGCAAAGTGCATTCCTTTGAGTCAATTCTGCAAAATCAAACAAGTATAACTCAGAAATTCGTAAATGTATATTCAAGTTATTACCAATTATCTATATGTATTTGTAATGTTTTTATTTTTATCTTTAGGACATGTTATGTGTTACTGTTGGAACTACCACGAAATTTTATGTATCCAAGCATGGTTGGGTTTACTATGGTTGCACAAAGTGCTCTGTGAAGGCTACTGATTTGAACAATCCATACCAGTGTGTATGTGGCGAAAATGTTCACAAACCCATACCAAGGTTGTTTGTTGTAATTATTTCTATTTATGACCTTTTAACCCTTTTTGTCTAAGATCACTAAATTATACCTATATGTATTTATGTAATAGGTACAAAGTTGATATATATGTTTATGACGGTGAATCAAAGTTCCGATTTGTATTTTGGGATGCCGACTGTGAGCAGATTATAGGACAATCTGCTGATAGCATGCATAAATCAATGTTAGAGGTATGTTAATAATTTAGTTTCTTTGTAAAATAGTATAATATATAGTTTCTAACATTCTTTTTCAACTTTAGACTGGTGAAGATGATCCCATGGTTTATCCTGACGAGCTTGACATGTTATTGGAAAAGAAAATGGCTTTGAGAGCTAAAGTACAACCAACCTTTGGGCAAGCATCTGTTTGGAAGCTTTCTTATGATGAAGAATTTGTCAGTCAAATTGAAAAGGATTATATTGCTGATGAGGTTTTTCAGTTTATAGTAATCCGCTTGAATATCTTAAATTAACTGGAATCCAACTGTATTAATAATATCCTATTGTATAATACAGGCTCATAGTCTTCCTCCCATTCAAAATGCTGTTGCTGATCATGTTGATACTTCCATGGTATGTTATTTGATAATTTGCAATGTTTTCATGCAAAACATGTATTTTATTCCATATTTTACTAAATCTGTTTATTACATTCGAAGGAGTCCTTATCTGCATTTGGAGAAAATGATCCTGACAAGAGTTTGGCCAATACCCCATCAAAGAGTGTTTCTCATGCTGTTGATGCTGAAGAATCGGATTGTCAGCTTTTAGGACTTACACAATATTCAGGAACCAAACCACCCAAAAAAGTGAAGATTGAACCAAATGCTTGAAGACTTCATCAACTTTTTTATTTTATGCATCCTATATCTAATTTTCTGGAACTTATAATCCTATGGTTTCTGTTTTTTGGTTGTTAAATTTATGGGATGTATTGTTTTATTTACTTTGTGGTACTGCATTTTGTACCAACAAACCTTTCACTCTTGGACAACATGTAGTTTTTGTATTCAAGCATTTTATTTAATTTCAATTTCGAGATTGCCATGGAATTATTTTGTTCAATTTTATTCAATGTCTTAGTCTGAATTTAGTGTTATGACAGTTTTTTTGGGTTGTATTGTTTCAAAATTATATCTACTTTTGTTTATCACTTTTGGACAAGATGGATGTGAGATATTTTTACATTTATGCCCAATCCAATTGTACTTTTACTTAATCATATTAGTTTACATAATATGATTCTAATATATGCTGAAGGTGATATATTGTTATTTAAATTTGTTATGTAACAATTTAACCATCTGACAATCAACCTATATATTTTATTTACAAAATCATAATAATCACATTATACAAGTTTAATTTGAACCATTTTTTTCTTCTTGCATATTTAGGGTTCTTTTTAAGTATTGTATGAATTACTAAATCATGCTCCTATTAACATTTTCAAAAACAGATATTCTCATCAACCAATATAACTTTTGCTATTCCATTATTTTTGTTGCTAAACTTATAATAGTTTTTATTTATTCATGAAATATTTTCAATAATCTCCCTTTTTTACTCAAGCCACTTACTCACTCATTTCATTTATTACATGCTTTGGAAACTAGACAAGTTAAGTTTGTTTCACACTTTAAACAATCATCATTGCTTTTCTATCATGCTTTGGATGTTTAATGACACTTAACGTGTAATGCCAAGAATGATAATCATTACAATATCAAAACAAAATTGTGTATGAAAGAGATTAATTAATGACTATGCTAACCGTGCAGATGAAAGTATAGGACCAAACAAAGGCATCATTGCTAATATCAATTCCTACTATAATTATTACATATCCACATAACTTAAACATACATATATTATGGCTTTATATTCCTACCAAGTCTTTGTCCGAAAATCTGTCTAAACAAATCAAATAAGCAGAAATATGGATGATCTGAATCAAAAGGCTCTTGAAGATAAATGGTTTAGCAGTGTGTTAAGCAAAAAAAGATCAGCAGAAGCAAGACTTCATCGTAAACGTCAACTTCAATCCAAGAGAGCAAAGAAATTGAATGGACTGCAGAAGGAGAATGTAGGAAAGACTACCCCAATTAGTAGACATGATAATGCTCATGCAAGAATTCCATTTTCTACCATCTCTCAGAACATTCCAAGTTCCAGCAATTCGGTTATAACAACTTTGCAGAAAACTCATGCTTCCTCAGTGATCAGTAGTGTTGCAAATTCGTTGAATAAAAAACGTCCAAGAGTCCTTACTTGCAGGAACATCAATATGAGAGGGACGAATTTAAAGAATAGATTTGATAACGTTGTTGGTGAATGTGGTTCTACATCTTCAAAAAACTCTCCATTACATACTACCAAAATCAATGAACTTTTTGAAGATGACAACGAAGAGGATAATATGCATGATGATTCGTCAGAGAGTATGGTTTATTTATGGTAATGCACATTCTCAATGAATTTAAACATTAAACAAATTTCTAATTAACTTTGCATGTATCAATTTCCATAGGTTGGAGTTCAGACGACAGCATGGTTATGGACGAAGATGAAGAAGATATGGACAATCAAGCTGTAATGGTCAATGCACTACCATCAGGTTTTGTAACAATAATGTAATCATTGTCAGTAAATTTATATTGTTAAACATCCTCTCATCTGTTAACTTAGCTATGCATTCATTTAGGAGATTTTTACGACATAGGTGATACAGTGTTTGAATGTCCAAAATGTGATGCAAACATGTGGTATTTAGAAAGGAAGACCAAGTGTCGGCAAACATTAAATCCTAAGTTCACAATGTGTTGCGGGGATGGTAAAGTTCAAATTCCTCTATTGAGAGAACCTCCACCGGTGTTACAGAAACTGCTGTTTGACCAAACAAACCCTGAATCAAAACTATTTCAACAACAAATACGTCTTTTCAACATGATGTTTGCATTTACGTCTCCGGGTGCTAAAATGGACAACCGTTTTAACAATGGTAGAGGTCCTCCAAATTATCGAATTCAAGGACAATCATGTCATTGTATAGGTAGCATGTTACCATTGCCAGGACAAAATCCCCGATTTGCACAACTCTATATATATGACACTGAACATGAAATACAGCATAGAGTAAACGGATTCAAGTATGTTTATTAATTTCTTCATGTATAATAATATGCTCTGTTTTATGCGATATGGACCATATACCATTTTTTTGTTTTCATTCTTTGCAGGACAAAAGACGGAATAGATCTTGACATAGTGAAAAAACTCTCTTCTATGTTATATCAACACAATGTTCATGCTCAGAGTTTTAAGATGGCAAGGGATATACTATCCGAAGGCAATGTTTCTGACCTAAAGCTCCGTCTTATTTCCGAGCGACGCACCGATGGAAGAATTTATAATCAACCAACTGTTTTCGAAGTTGCTGCTCTAATTGTTGGTGATGTTGATACTGCTAAGAAGAGGGACATAATAATGCACAAACAGACTGGACAACTTCAAAGAATAGATGAATATCATACATCATATTTGGGATTTCAATATCCATTGCTTTTCCCTTATGGCGAAGATGGTTACAGGCCTAACATTAGACATCGCAATCAAGATTCCAACAATAGACGTAACTCAGAATCAATGATTGGAGTAGCCGACAATGAGGATGTTCCGTGGGAGCAAGCAAATAAAAGAAATAGACTCACAATTAGAGAGTGGTTCGCATTTCGTATTCAAGCCAGAAAGAATGAGGCCCAAACAGTTATCAGATCAAGAAGGTTATTTCAACAGTTTTTGGTTGATGGTTATACAATGATGGAATCTGAGAGACTTCGATGGTTAAGAAAAAATCAATCTAAACTTCGAGTTGGAAAGTATAACTATCTAACAAATGTCAGAACCAATGGACATACCGATGGTGCAAACACAGGGAAAAGAGTTGTCCTTCCATCTTCGTATGTTGGTAGTTGCAGATACATGGATCAACTTTACTTTGATGGAATGGCAATATGTAGTTATGTTGGATTTCCCGATCTATTCATAACGTTTACGTGTAATCCAAACTGGCCGGAATTGAAACGTGTACTTGCTTCTAATAATCTGACACCAGCAGATCGGCCGGACCTCATAACGAGAATATTTAAGATGAAATTCGATGAGTTACTGTCAAATTTGACTAAAAAAAGTTGTATGGGCAAAGTTCTTGCGTGTAAGTATTGATTCATTTCAAAACTTGGCATATATTATTTTGATTCTTAAACATCATTATTCATACTTTTTTTTTTCTGTTGTAGATATGTACACAATTGAGTTTCAGAAAAGAGGCCTTCCCCACGCTCATATTTTGATATTTCTACATCCATCCAGCAAATATCCAACACCTGCTGATATTGACCGTATCATATCTGCCGAAATTCCGAAAAAGGACACCGACGGAGACTTATATAACTTGGTAAAAAGTCACATGATTCACGGACCATGCGGAAACGCAAACCGGAATTCGCAATGCATGAAGGAAGGTAAATGTTCCAAATACTTTCCTAAAGACTTTCGGGCTGATACAGTCGTCGATCAAGATGGTTATCCGGTTTACAGAAGAAGGGACAACGGTCACACTGTCATTAGGAATGGTATAGAGGTTGACAATAGATTTGTTGTTCCTTACAATGCAAAATTATTGTTGAAGTTTAGAACTCAAATTAATATGGAATGGTGCAATCAAAGCACATCCATAAAATATTTGTTTAAATACATCAACAAAGGCTATGATCGAATAACTGCTGCAATTGTCATGAATGAAAATGGATGTCCTATCGAGCGTCAAGATGTTGATGAAATCAAGCAGTATATTGACTGTAGGTATGTTTCTCCAAGTGAAGCATCTTGGAGGATTTATGGTTTCCCCATTCATGGAAGGAAACCAGCTGTGGAAAGATTACACTTCCATTGCGAAGGTCAACATTCAGTCTACTATACTGGCATCAGCAATGTTTCCAATGCTCTTGAGAAACCAAGTGTAACTGAATCGATGTTTACGGCATGGTTTGAAGCTAATCAGAAATACACCGAAGCTCAACAGTTAACTTATAGCAATTTTGTTTCAAAGTTTGTATATGTCAAAAAGAAGAGAGAGTGGAAACCTAGGCAGAAGGGTTACATAATTGGCAGGTTAATTTGGGTTCCTCCAACTACAGGAGAATTGTACTTTCTCAGAATGATGCTTACACATGTGAAGGGCCCTCGAAATTATTCAGAACTGAAAATAGTTAACAACGTCAAGTACGATACTTTCCGTGATGCATGTTTTGCAATGGGTTTTATTGGGGATGATCGCGAATTTATAGCTGCTATTTCAGAGGCATTTCAGTGGGGTTCTGGCCATTATTTAAGATTGCTTTTTGTCCACATGTTGTTGTCAAGTAGCATTAACAGACCAAGGCATGTATGGAGCAAAACAAGGCATCTTCTATCCGATGGAATTCTTTACTCTCAGCAGACTATTACCAACAACAGAGGTAACATGTCATTGAAGCAAAAAGTAGATATCAACTTCCTTAACTTCATTTTTTAAATAATTCTATTGCACACTTCTGTTAAAATAGGTTTGAGGTTATCAGAACAAGAAATATACAATCTGACATTGATTGAGATAGAAAAGCTACTACAACGGAACCGTAAGAGCCTAAGCGACTTTCCTGGGATGCCAAAACCACAAGGATATGTCCCCGAAGAATTTGGCAACAAGCTTATTTACGAAGAGCAGAACTACAATCCCAATGAACAACTTCAAGAATTTAACATGCTGTATCAGAATCTCACAGGTTTCTTCACTGTCCATTTGAATTTTGTTATAAATGTAAAACCAAATTAATAGTAGCATAGCATAGTATCTTACGATTGTTTAAGAATAATCTTCTAATTACCAACAGATGAACAAAGGGATGTATTCAAGCAAATCATGATGGCCGTGAATAACCAGAATGGAGGCGTGTTCTTTCTTTATGGTTACGGCGGTACAGGCAAAACCTATATGTGGAGAACATTAGCTTCTTATATAAGATCAAAGAAACAAATATGTTTGACAGTTGCTTCTGGAATTGCCTCACTATTACTTCCAGGTGGCCGGACGACGCATTCTAAATTCAAAATTCCGATTCCCACGCTTGAATCTTCCACATGCGACATAAACAAAGGGATCGATAGAGGTGATCTACTAAAACTATCAAAGTTGATAATCTGGGACGAGGCTCCAATGTGTCACAAATTTTGTTTTGAGGCATTGGATAAAACTCTGAAGGATATCATGGGTGGATCCAAAGCATCAAATAAAATATTTGGAGGTAAGGTAATAGTCTTCGACGGTGATTTCAGGCAAATTCTTCCAGTTATTCCAAGAGGCAGCCGCTCAGATATAGTTCATGCTACAATAAATTCATCATACATATGGGATCACTGCAAGGTTTTGAAACTTACAAAGAACATGCGACTACAGCAGTCAGCAACATCCACCAGTTCTGCAGAGTTAAGACATTTCTCAGATTGGATTTTAACTGTTGGAGATGGGAAGATATCAGAACCAAATGATGGTTACGCAGAGATCGACGTTCCTAAAGATTTGTTGATCTCTGACTTTGATGATCCCCTTGAGGCAATATTTGAAAACACCTATCCAAATTTTGATGTTAATTACAATAATGTGAATTTTCTACAGTCAAGGGCAATATTAGCTGGAACCATTTAGACTGTTGATCAAATCAATCAGTATATTTTAGAATTTGTTCCCGGTAATCAACATTTCTTTATAAGATTTCGTTGTGTATTTTATTTTTTCATGCCCAATATTATGTACGACAACAAATAACATTATCAACCTGCAGGTCAAGAGAAAGAGTATTTAAGCTCGGATTCAGTTGATACCACAGACGGTGACAGCAATGAATCTTTTGATGTTTTAACTCCTGAATTTTTGAATGCCTTGCAAGCTTCCGGTGTCCCCAATCATAAAATCAAATTGAAGATCGGTACTCCAATAATGCTTCTCAGGAATATTGATCAAGCAGAAGGTCTTTGCAATGGGACACGTCTCATTGTTACCAAATTGGCCGATCATGTTATAGAAGCAAAAATTATTTCTGGAAAGAACATTGGTGGTGTCGTATACATTGCACGAATGGACATAACTCTGACTCAATCCCCATGGCCCTTCCGAATGACCAGAAGACAGTTTCCTATAATGGTATGCTACGCTATGACAATTAACAAATCTCAAGGTCAGCCTTTAGATTTTGTCGGTATTTATTTGCCAAGAAGCGTGTTCAGCCATGGTCAATTTTATGTGGCAGTATCAAGAGTAAAGAGCAAAAAGGGTCTAAAGATTTTAATTCACGACAAAGACAAACAACCATTGTCGGTGACGACGAATGTCGTTTTCAAAGAAGTCTTTGAAAATTTATAGTTGGACATTTAAATGTTCTATTCAATTAGTATTTTGAAGTTTTAAACGCCATGGACGTTAATCATTTCAAGTTCGGGGGTTTCTAATGAAGATCTAGAAGGATACTATGATTTTTTTGTAGATGCACAATATTTTTTTTTTGTTGCAATATATAATATATGCAACTCATGTATATCTATTTTTTTGCAATTCACACATTCTTCAATTATATATCATTAATCTAAAGGCTTAGAGAAACAGAAACATGCTCTAAAAGAATTACATCATAAAAAGACCCACTTTTTAATAAAACATGACAACGACACCGTAATTCACTTTGTTACCAAACAATATAACATTTGCATCATCATTCATAGAAATTAACAGAGGTAAAACTAAATCACAGTCAACATAAAATCCATATTCTTAAACAAATACCATTCACAACACAAACTCTAAAAATAAAAAACATCCAACCCAACACAAACTCTAAAGATAAAAAACAACCAACCCAACACAGTACCTTCGTATTAAAACATACCAGCATTATCAATTCCTGTTCACTAACTCAACAAATATCAGATCTGAAAATGGAATCATTGAGAATTCAAGCACGTCTCCTGATTCAAGTTTTTTCTCTCTTGCAAAAGAGTACCATCCAAGCCCAATATGTATTTCATACTCATTCCTTCCGGCCCTAAGAATTACGCAGTGATATCCTTTTCCATCAGCAAGATCTACCATCCTTATTGCATTCAGCATCTTTCCAAAGCACGTCTTTGATATTTCCATAGGAATATTCTACAGAATTTATAACATGCATGATATGTAAATGAGTTGTACAAATATATACATAAATACATTAAATTTTTCAAGATATTTACCAGTGCATTTTGTCCAAGCATGTTTGATTCTGTGACATGCTTCCTCCACTTTACTTCACCACTATAATCAGCCATGCATTCCTCTTCAGTAAGAAATCCATCGTTTATGAGAGTTTTTAACATTTTATATTGCTCTTCGTCGAACTCTTTAATGATTTGACGTGCCCACTCAAGGGAGTCTCTTTCTGGATCACTTAAACATTATATACAACAGTATAATTATTCTACAAATTATAACAAAATTATTTCGAATATAACTATTCATTCTTTTTTTGTTGTTAAGAACAGCAGTCATCTAAGTACAGATCTAACAAAAATCTTTAATAAATACTTAGTTATCAACTATACATCCCTAATTGAGATCAAGTTTTTCAGTGCATGCAAAAGTAGAGAAATCTGAATTATTTTTATGTCAGAAGAAATTTTCTACTTAAGCATGCATTGTCTACTTACCTGCTGGAAGGAGAAGGAACAAATGGTACACCCCACTTCACCATCTCCAAAGTTGTAGTGATAGTAGAGCAAGATATTTCCATTTGTCTACAACTTCTTATATATGCTCATAGGTATACACTTACATTTTGGGTCGTGGAACTTGATGGACCTTTATTTTATAGGACATAAAAACCAAAACAAATTAAAATAATATTCAACACTATACTTTGTAACATGTATACATATATTGTAAACCATACATTATTACTTTTTTTAATTTCTTATATATGTTTCAATATAAATCTTATTTTACTCGCAATACAACATAAATTAATTCATATATTTTTTTTATTATAAAAAACATCTATTTAAAACTCCAATAGAGTTTGGACTTATGTATTTTTTAAATATTATCACTTTCTTAATAAATACAGTAAAAAAAGAATTCATATTCTAAATGACAGCATTGTAACAAAATAATAGTTTTCATATTCCAAACATATGAATCACATTAAAGTTAGGTGCCAAAATAGTTATCCATAACATACAAATAAACTTATAGATACCATAACATCAGAATTATAAAAAAGATGTAACCATTAGAATTTAAACAAAAAAGATAGTTGAGTTTTGATAGAGTTTAGGAGCATTGCAGGAAAAGTTCAACACAAAATGCCATCCAACAACAAGATTTAAATTCCCCCATACATAAAGGAAAAAGAGTTTATACTGAAAATACTTAAACAACATAATTAATAGCAAGTTTCTTCCACAACTTTCCAAGACCCATCATTTCTTCTTCATCGTAACATAAATGAAAGTACCATGTCGGGCCAATTGACATGTAAGTTTGTCACCTCTCTTGAACCCTTTGGCCTTCACATATGCGTACCAGCCTTGAGTCATGTATTTCTCAGATGGACTTGGAACCCCGTTACGATATGCCGTCTTCACAGTACACTTGAATTGTTGATACAAATCACAATCTCTAATGGTTACCTCCTTCTGATTACTTGCCAAGCAGTCTATTACTATCTGCTTAGGGAAATGCTGCAACAACACAGAGATTCCATTGATCAAACACTTGACATCAGCAAAGTATTAAAATACAAGGTAAATTTCGAACATGCTTACCTGGACATTATCCTTCTTTACTTTTGAATTCTTTATAGCAATATCCCAGCAGTAAGTTGGCTTTCCCCCCCACATTCTTATCCTAACATTTGAAACATTTTTGCCCTTTTTTGCAAGTTTCACAGTTCTTTTTGGTTTCCCATCGGTAACAGCTCTTTTGTTGGCAGTCCTGCACTCAGCCTGCATATTTGTTCTCTTACCAAGGACACTTCCTTTGTTTGCAACTGTTTTCTCAACAACAGTGTTGGAGTTCTCAGTGGTTTTGCTATTTGGTTCATTATCGTTCCCAGAGACAAGGGGGACATCATATTGTTCAACCTTAACATTCCTTATAGGAACAGCTGTGTTGACGACATTTGAAACAACTTCAGGGGCATTCTTTGAAGTTTCTGCAAATGTAACAGATTTCTTCGATTTTGTCCTATCTTTTCTAACAGACCTGGCACAAGATTGTTTTTCAGAACCATCTGCAACCTTATTCACGAGTTTCTCTATCTCATTCATTGTTGTCTCCTCACTGGAAGAACAGTTGTAAGTCCGTTAGGACGTTTTGAATGCGAAATAAACAATAATAACCCTAAGTCTTACTTAAATAAGCTTAAAATTTCAAGATTAACAACTTGAAAATAGATATAAGATGACAATCTGGACCGAAAATGAAAACTATTAGGAAATAATGAGTAACACTAACAGCCAAACAAAGATAAATCAAACTTTCACAATATTCCGAAAGGTGAATTTCAGAAATAGTAAGGGTTCTACTCCATTCACATCATTTTCTAAAACTCACACAAAACCATTTTATCATGCAGAATAAATCAAAAAACCCTAAAACCTAAATAGATCGGGGCTGGAAAAAATCCCAACAAGTGAAATAGAGGAGGAAATAATGTTTCTGACCTCATGACACCTTCATCGTCGTCTGATATCCACCCATGCGTTGGCTTTCGTCCACCCCTCAATGTCTTCATTTCTTAGTATCTTTTGAAGAAATGTCTATTTTTTTTCTAAACAAGAGGAATGAAATCAGTAAAAGTGATGTAATGTGAATAGTCCAAAATATATCGTGAATATACCTTGCACGCTTCAGTTTCCCCATACTTCTTCAATAAATGACACCTATTTAATCAATCATAACTGTTCCCTATTATCCACGGTGTAACCAAAGCAATTACTAAACATTTGGAACAACGCTTTGTATTGTAACTAAAAAAATGCATTTATGTTATCAGCATCCGTTAACTTCAAATATACATGCATACACTACTTTTTTTAGCTTTACCAATACCATGCAGTGTTTTTATATTTTGTTCTCCTTTGTTTTGTTTTTTATTACTTCCTCTTTACCATATTTCCCGGCATTTCAAAACAGCAAAAAACTAAATAAAATTTTTTTTATACCTATATAGTAGAATCCAATTTTTAGGGGCAATTATTTCATCACATTTAATATCAAAATAAAATTTATCATATGCAGAAATTAAGTCACATATTACTTTATAAATACTTCATATATAATTTTTTAAAATTATTATGTATATGTTAGAGCAAATATTTCAAACAAAAATTGTCAAGTTATTTTTTTCCACTCACGTAATAATTAGGAATCAATAACTCCAGATAACATGAAATTTAATTTAAATTTTATTAACATTAGTTTTTTTTCCTAAATTGTTAAATTTAATTTATATTTTATTCCATTCAAATGATATTGCTATTATTATTTCTCCTACAAATTATAAAATCCTACACATCTTATTTTTAAAAAAATACTATACCTATTTTTAAACACTTAATATTTTATTAAAAAAAACTATAAATAATTTTAAACACTTAATATTTTAAAAAAAATATTATACATAATCTGTGCTTTCAGATGCTTTTTTCTCTACAATTTTATTAGTGCCAATTATATTGAACTGCAAATGTTGTTACAATATTACTTTCATATAATTATATCCTTATGTTTACTTTTCATACTATATATCATTAACAGTTGTATCCTATTAACTTACATATCTTACACAAATTAATTAAAACTGAAACACAACCACATTACAATAACAACACCAGATTAAACTAAACTAAACCATGATAATCATTTAAATTTTCAAGCATCGGTCCAAATCATAAAACTATGATATTGGAATTACAAAAAAAGTTATCAAACCATTGTCTGTTACAATTCAAATAGAAACTATCAATATAACATAAAAAAAGTTCCAAACATTACATTAAACTTCATAGATTTAAAACAAAATAACCCAGCAACATCATTCAAAACAAATTGCTGCTCTTCCAAAACTGCAAAACCACTTCATCCAGTCTAGCCATCAACACCTAAACCTGCATTACACAACAATCACAATTTCACAAAATTACCAGAAGCATATGGATCAACAAATAAATCATTTAATGTAGATATTACAATAGATTTTGTGTCTACAGAGATATTCCTAACCATTGTTTTTAGCTTCTTCACCAACTCTGCCCATATCATCCAGTCACTGTCATACAGAAGACAAACAGAAAGTTAATGCGTGAAATGGAATTAAACTCATCTAACCTAATATCATGTTCTTTCAAGACAATCGTTGAATAAAAATGTTATACCTTTAGCTTTCAAAGGCGATCTTCCCAAGATACACTGAATTGGATATCTCAACCATTCTGGGATTTATCTACAGTCCCACACTTCCCATAACATCAGCCACAAATTGAACGTCTTCCAATAAAGCAAAACCCAAACCAGCCCTAATTTCCTGATGCTTCCCCGACCATTTGATTCCAAGCATCTCATTCTGCCACACCATTGATATGTTCTTAATCTTACTCCTCCTTTCCCAGCCGCATGCAACATTGTTGATTGCATGTAAAGCCCACTCACTGCACAACATGGTAATCCGCTGTTTCTTCGTCCTCAACCTCATTCGGAGTAGCTTGGATCTTTGCTTCATCCTTCGTTTTATCGCGAATCGTTTCACAGGGTCCTCAACGACAAGAAACTTCAAGGACCTACATAAGAAATAAGCATCGAACAGACTCAGAATCCACAGAAAACAAACGAAAGAGAAAGATTGGATTAAAAGAAAAAAGATCAACCACCTGCAAGCTTTGGCTACTTGGGAGAAACTACCCATTTTTCTTCCAACTTTTTGCTTTACGGTTCGTCCTTTGTTACTTGAAGTATGGGACTTAACAAGTTTCTATCACCATATATACACAAAGGCCTATTACCTATTAGACTTCTGTTTGGTAGGTAAACGTGCAAAAGATTTTGGAAACTGGAGAAATCCACTTTTTCTGTGCATGCAGAACTAAATACAATCAACTCTTTTTAAGAGTATTAATTAATTCCACGTTATTTATATATGAGTCAATTTTTTAATTGTGTGGAAAAAATAATATACTGATGTTTGTTTATTTTATAATGTAATCCAAAACTTAAATTATTTCTTTTCATACAATATCACACGTTAAGATTTATTAACATAAAAAACTATAAAATAAACAGTTCTAATGTTTTTTTTCTCTTTCATAATTAATAAAAATTGTTATTGTGTTCTAATTATTTATTTATTTATTTTTTTCATACATATTTCAACTTTCATTCGTAATATTTATGATTTAATTATTTTTATTTATATACATATTTCATTTTGTTTAATATAATTATTTAACCCTAACAATATTATATTTATTTAATATTTATAATGTAGTCCACAAATTTTAATTATTTTTTTTTTGATACATTATCAAACGTTTAAGATTACTTAATATAAAAAATATTACATCTATGTCCAAATGTTCTTTTCCTCTCTATAATAACTATTATTAATAATTTGTTTATTCTAATTATTTTTTTATTTATTATTTTTTTTATATCATAAATATTTCATTTTTATTTATCAATCATTATGATTTGTTGATTATTATTTATATACATATGTCATTTTTTTTAAATTATTATTTAACCATAACAATATTATATTTATTTGATATTTATACCGACTTTGTGTGACCCGTGCGGACGCACGGGTCCTTTACTAGTAACTTAATTAAAACCATCCGCACGGGTCCTTTACTAGTAACTTAATTAAAACCAAACATGTTATTAGTATGTACATTCTTGACAGTTAATGTGCTAGTTGTTTTTTGAATTGATCCATTACATTGCATTAAATATTTAATAAATTGATTGACTAAATGGCAAAAACACTTGAGATTGTTCCCAAATGGTCAGACTAAATGAGTATATAAAAAATCAAGAATACAAATGTTCATGAAACTAAAGTTCAAATGCACAGTCTATGTGTATAGGCGTATGCTTACTTAAGACGTGCACTCTTTGTAGTTTTTTCTTTTACTTTCTTTATATTTTGATACTTTTGGTGTTAAATCAAAGGCTACATTTTTGTTTTATTCAAATCTACAATTTTAAATTGTATATTAATATTTTATATTTTAAATGCTTGAATTCTTTTAATTTTCTAAAAAATTTATAATATATTCATTCAATTATGATTGATAAGAGTTGGATTGACAAAACCATACAATCAAAAGAGTTTAAAGGCGGAGTAGTCCAATTTTTGGAATTTGCCTTTTCAAACGCATCTATCAATGGATAAATATTGAATCCTTGTATTACACGTGAATTTAATCACTCGGGTAATAGAGTTGAAGTGTTTACTCATCTCTTTCGAAAGGGATTTCCTAGCAAGTACATATTTTGGAACATCCATGCGGAATCATATAACTTCATATGTTTTCTTATGAATCCCTTTATAGTTTTGTTAAAATTATTATGTTTCTTTCTTATTAATAGGAGAAGATTTCAGAGATTTTGTCTGAAAATAAAGAACGTACTACTGTTGTAGGTGTCTCATCAAAGATTAATATGTACCTGATGATGCCATAGGAAAAATATATAGGGCGGAGCACTCAGGTCGAATACGTGGTTAAGGTTTGGGGGTTTGTCATACTCGTGCTTTTGGAAACTGGCCTCATTACATTGTGAGACGCATGTTCGATTTGCAGGATTCAGGACGGGGAACAACTCTGAGCTATGCTTCAGTCATTCAACTTGTGCTCAACAAAGCAAACATCATTGTCCCAAACCTTCCCATGTTAAAAATTCCTACGGATTAGGAATTCACTCAGAAAACCTTGATCATGATCGGTCATCTGTGGAACAAAAAGGAAGGGAAGTACTCGTACTTTGTGAAGAGCAACAATGCTAGTTAACAAAGGGTTAATAGTGATGAGGAAAGTGAAATTGAGGACATTGGGGCTGAAGAAGATGAAACAATGGGGGAGGATGAAGAAGGAGATGAAACCAAGAAAGTCACAATAATCACGTTGTCAATATGCTTGAGGCTATGCGTCTCCAACAGGTTGAGAATTCAACCCTCATGAATGAGCGGCTGTCCGCTATGTCCAACCAAATTGAGGAGCAAAGTAATCAATTTATGGCTTACTCAACTCTTCAAGATCAAATATACGACACACTCTATGGAATGATGGAGTCTCAAGCAAATCTCTTCACAAACTTCACCAACAATTTCAACTCATTCACCAACAACCTCATGCGACAATATCCTCTCCACCAACCTCAAAATTTCCCAAACCAAGATGGAAACGAGAATGCACTGGAGGACTAATGCCATTTCCTTGATTTTTTTTACATATTACATGTTTTGTGAACCTTGTTTATTCTGTTGCTATGCAATGTCACGCATCTATGTTTTCTATTACCTACTGTGTGTTTGTAAGCCTAAACATTGAGCGTATGCTCAAACCATGGATGTATTATTTATGTTATTTTCCTTTATCTCATTCTCTAACATCTGTTTATGTGATTGATAGTTAGACCATGATTATTGAATGCAATATTGGTACTAATATAACCTATAATGAATTACTTTTTGTCTAATTTCTCGATTGCCACATCTTCTTTTTGATGTTGTCAAATGGGGAGAGAGAGAGAGAGAGGGGGAGAGAGAAATTCAAAGAAATGGAAGCAACAAGTGGAAGCAAATAGTCAAAGTGTGTGCACCAAGATAGGGGGAGATTCTACCAAAATCGTCACATTGGGTTTCTAAGGGTTGTGAAAGAGTATGCATCAAGATAGGGGATGAAGCCTTGACTTCTAAAGAAACAAGTTTTGCCATCATCAAAAACGGGGAGTATATAAGTGCAAAGTGTGTTTTAAGTGATGTCAAAACGTGCTATTCAAACCTGGATATGTCTCAAGTTAACCATGCAATGTAGGAAGCTTCAAGACTCTCAAAGTTGGAGATTTAAAGTTCATAGGTCGACCTACGCAAGTTATGAATCGAGTCACATGGTGAAAAACTTAGTTTTTGGCATTTTGAGGTTTTCAAGTCGACCTACTAGAAACTCAGGTCGACGCATGAAATTATGGGAAAGTTACGGGTTTGATCAGGTCGACGCCTCCTGGAACACTTGTTAGGATATCATGCGTCAACGCATGGACCTGTTTAGGTCGACGCATAGACAATTGAGGAACTCACGGGTTTGCACAGGTCGACCCTTTGGTCGAATCATAAAGGTGATAGGTCGACGCACATGTATTGTAGGTCGACGCATGAACCTGATCTTTGCAATCTGTTGGAGCCACGGGTTTGCTCAGGCCGACCTGTCGCTACAAATATAAGATATTCTGCTGTTTCTTTTGATGTTGATGCTCTTGGTATATATATTATTCATTGTGGTTATATGAATAACAACAAGAAAAGTGAAAATTGACACAAAGCTCTCATCATCTTCAACCTTTCACTCATCGATTGATAATCACACATAAAAATCTTTATCAATCAAGGTGAGGAACGTGAGTTGATAACATTCGACGGTAGATTCGATTCTTGTTCGAGTTGAGAGTTCGTGGGTTTTTCTTGAATAAAACCTTAGGGTTTTGTCCGCCAAGATCAAGTGTGATTTGGGGGTTTTTGACGATTGCTTCGCTTCACAATTATCCAACCGTGCTTAAGGGTTTGAGGGATCCGTGATTCGCTCAACAAGCTAGCAATAACTGGAGAATAGGGAAGGAAGGATCGGGGTCGAGATTCATCAAGATCGTCGACAATCACTTGGTTCTACTTGAATCAAGGGAAGAGAAGAGTTTAATTTCAATTTTACTGCATAATTGTAGTTGGTGATTGGTAAATTCTTCTCTTGTTAACAATTCGCATTCAATACAATTTATCCTAATTCCATTTGAAATTAGGGGCAGACGTACCCTACGCGAGGATGACAAGAGGATCTGCCTAAACAAATGTCGTGTTCTCTTTCGTTATCGCATTTTTTAAGCTTTTGTGTGTGGCAAAATTTGTGCTTCGTGAAGATTTGAAAGTTGGTGACGTACTGCTCACCAAGTGTTTGACAAAATACCAAACACAACATTTGCCACCATTTCTAACAAACAGTATATTGTGAGTAATAACCACTAGTGTGCAACTTTAATAATTGATAATTTTGTCAAATTGCAATATTCAATTTCATCGATTGTCCACTGGTTCACGCATATCCGACTTCCAATAACTAAGGCCGTTTTAGACGATTCTTTGTTTTCAGGGCAATAAAATTTTAAACACAAAAATTTGGTAAAATTTGAAAACGGTGGTCTATTCACCCCCCCTCTAGACCCACCTTATCGTCTAACAATCTTTTGATTTGAGTTGCAAAAAAAATTATATTTGGTGCAACTCAATTCAAACCCCCTTTCTTGTGTTTCTCGCACTTCAATATTTACTTGTTTTACAAGAATGCATTTTAGAACTCTAAAGAAAGATCATTTGAAGAAGAAAGAAAAAGTATCCTCTAGAAGTATAGATTTTAAGTCTTTGATTATGGAAAATGAAAGATGATGACAAATGTCAACAATTATGATCAAAGCAACTCTATTTGAGAACTTCTCAATTTAATGATCTATGTTAATCAATAAAATAAATAAGTACATATTTATCTATTTTTTTTACCAATTCTCGAATCCAACAATGTGTGAAAAAGGATACACTTTTAAAGTGTTTTTTGCTAAAAGAACTTTATCAAAAAAATTTTTTATTACTGATAAAATTATTTTAAGGTCGAAATAATCAGTTAATCTGGTTAACACCTTAAAATAATTATTTTTAACTTTTTATATTTTAATAATTCTTTATTTTTTGTTTAATTATTTCTAACCTATAAAAATAAGGTTGTTTAATTGTCTTTAAGATTAGAAAATAAAAAAATAATAATAAATAAAAAACATAAGAAAGAAAAATAAAAATGAATAGACTAACAAATATTATATCAATAAGATAAGACTAAAATATTTTAGTCCATCTCCTACCAAACAAAAATATTTAATATATATGTAGAGAGTAAAAAGGAAAGAGAAAAAGGGTGATGTACTGACAGTGTAAAATATTTTTACACTGTCAACCAATCACCACCATGTATTCAATTAAACCACTATTTTATTTACAAAATAATTTAATGACATGACTAATTGATAACTTTCTATTGGATGACAGTGTAAAACTATTTTACACTGTCAGTGCACTACTTTTAACTCAAAAAGAAAAACAAAATTGATGTACACTAAAAAATTTTGATTCCATATTTATTTTTTAAAAAAGTAGGTAGAGGTTTTTATATGACTTTGATAGTTTTTATCAATTTGTTTGCGTTTAATTTTATTTAACTTATTATTATTGATTAATTAGTTGTTATTTTAACTTTTAAAAGGTGTGCAAACATTTAAACATTAATAAAAACTATTAAATTTATTTTAATAGACTAAAATAACACTAATGAAAATTTGAAATTATTTTAAATAAAATTTAAACTTGCTGGTTGTAAAATTTAAGACTAATTTTGAACATTTAAGTGTGTATAAATACACACACACACTTATAAATATATTTATTTATTTATTAATTAATTAATTTTATTTATTTATATGTATATATCATATAAATGTTCACTATTGTTATATATATTATACAGATTTGTTACTTTATTTTGCATGTATGTGTATGTTGAAGCACTCATATTGTCATAATATAAACTAGACTATGACCGTGCGGTTGAAGATTAATTTTATTTTTAAATTGAAAATTTTAATTTAAATAAAATATTCATTTTATGAACATGATTTGATTTTATGTTTGTCTGATTTGGTAATTTCACAAATGTTGAATAAATTACTTATTGAATTGAAATTATTGAATTTCATTATTATACTAATTTTGTTTTTAAATGCTCATAATGAATCATTTAGAGGTTAGTAATTGTATAAAAACTATCTTTTTTTGAGGAAGACTTCCATCTGTCGACTCTAGCCGAGGAATCCTTAAGTGAACAAACTATCTTCTTGAAAAGGACTGCCATTTTTCAGTTCTCTGGGGAAATGCAAAAGTGGACAAACTATGCTCTTGAAGAAGATTTCCATTTGTCGACCCGTTGGGGAGGTACCGAAGGTGAACAAACTACCTTCTTGAGGAAGATTGCCATTTTTCTCCCTTGTAGGGGATTCTTGGTCGAAAAGTAAATGAACTATCTTCAGCAGAAAATTGCCATTCATTGACTCTGGGGGATTACCCGGTGGACGAACTGTCTTCGTAGAAGGCTGCTGTTCGTTGGCTCCATGGAGACTTTTCTGGTAGATGAACTGTTTTCGTAGAAAAAATCCCGTTCTTTGATTCTACCGGAGAATTTGTTTGGGGAAGTTGATGAACTATCTTTGTATAAGGCTGCCATTCATCAACTTAGCATGGGATCCACTAGGGAAATCATTTGTGAATGTAATAATGCCGTTGAGAGTAACACTTATTGTCACGGCTGATGATGCGTGGACTCTTAGATCAAACAAACTTCTCGACCGAGATTGCCATTTATTTGATGTACACGAACTCTCTGGGGAGGCGTGTAAGAATGACATTGATCAGCTTGTAAGTGGCCATATGACTCATCTGAGGAGATTTGTTGATTACTGATCATGATGAAACTGTCGTCTTAGTTGATAACGCCTGACTTGGATATGTCATGTCGAATTGGCTGAAATTGTATAGTTGAAAACAAACTGTCTTGACTTGGACTGCCGTTTGTTTTTTGTACATGAATTCGGTGACAATTCCTCCGGGGACTTGTGAGGAAAAGGATGTGGCAGATATGATATCTGTCTCTTGAATTGTCGCCTAGATTTGACTAGGGATCTTTGTTGAAGATTTGCTAATAGAAGTAACATGCTGTGTTTTTTTATGAAGATTCTCTTACAAGGGTGCCACTTGCCTGTTGTTGGAAGAATCTCTTTCTTGGGAAATTCCCAAATTGAGGTCTATGTGACATAGGAAATAGTATGATCAAAGCCTAACTAGACTATGCAGACTATGCAGACATATGGTATGATGCGTGACGCATGCATGAATGTTATGATGTTATGAAATGTAAAGTGAATGTGAAGAGAATTGTTGCGGATGTGAAATCCTGTGATACGACTTGAATTTTTATTGATTAGAAGATGTCTTCTTCTTGAAAAGTGTAGCTTGCACTTCGTCGGGGATACCTGGTTGTCAGTTTTCCATTGTTTAAAGTGGAATCAAATGATTTGAAGTGAAGATCCGCCATCGGGAGATGTTTGCAAAGCGGCCATATGGGGAAAATCCTCTTCCCTGAGTCTCGACCGTTCTTCGAGCAACTGTTGGCATTCTTCCTATTGTTTGTAAACCTTATAAAGAAGTTTCACCTTTATTTTTCAAGTAAATTCATTTTATTTTGAAAAAGTTTGTTTCAAGAAAATGACTATCAGACTTAAAAAAAAATGTAATTTTAAAAAATGAATAAGACTCGATTGCAAAGAAGTGGGCATAAAGCTCGAATTGTTATTTATATGAAATGGTAATCAGCGGAAAGCGTGATTCCATGGAGCATTTACAAAGTTGGAAATTGGTAATTTTCAAGAAAAGGACTACGATGAAATATGGCGAACGTTATCTTTCCCTTCCACTCTGAGTTGCGTTGTATTCGTGCTTCGTAGAAGATGACCTATTGATGATGAATACTCCGCTATGGATTTTCTGGATGATCAAGTTTGTCCTAAACACAGTTACTATCCATATATCCCTAACTTTTGCGTAGATTACCCCTTTCGGGTTTTAAATCTACTGAGATTGATTTATTAATTTTTTATGTCTCTAACTTTTGCCTGAATCGCCCTTTCGGATTTTTGATTCACCGAGACGCCTTTTTTTGCCTAAGTCGCTTTTTGCGAGTTTTCGACTTAGCGAGTCGTTTTTTGATTATTTAGGCGAAGTATTTCTTGACTGCGTCAATGTTCACGGGACGGGTGAGTTCTTCTCCATCCATAGTCGTGAGCATTAAGGCACCTCCCGAGAAAGATCTCTTGACCACGTATGGGCCGTCATAATTGGGAGTCCATTTGCCACTCGAATCTGTGAGAAATGATTGAATCTTTTTTAGCACAAGGTCGCCTTCTTTGATTGTGCGAGGTCGAACCTTTTTGTCGAAAGATTTCTTCATTCTTTGTTGATATAGTTGTCTGTGGCATAAAGCTGTCATGCGCTTTTCTTCGATTAAGTTCAACTCATCGAATCTGTTTTCACACCACTCGGCTTCTGTTAATTTTGCCTCCATCAAGACTCTCATTGATGGGATCCCATCCTCTATGGGTAGGATTGCCTCCATGCCATATACAAGGGAGAAAGGAGTTGCTCCAGTTGAAGTACGTACAGACGTACGGTAACCATGAAGAGCAAACGGGAGCATTTCATGCCAATCTTTGTAAGTGACGACCATTTTCTAAATGATCTTCTTGATGTTTTTATTAGCTACTTCTACTGCTCCATTCGTCTTTGGTCTGTAAGGAGACAAGTTGTGAAGTTCAATCTTGAATTCTTCACAAAGTTCCTTCAACATTTTGTTATTCAAATTTGACCCATTGTTAGTGATTATCTTGCCAGGAATGTCGTAGCGGCAGATGATATGATTCTTGATGAATCTGACGACAACTTGTCTTGTGACGATTGCATACGAAGCTGCTTCGACCCACTTGGTGAAATAGTCTATGGCTACCAAGATGAAGAGGTGTCCATTGGACGCTTTTGGCTCGATCATTCCGATCATGTCGATTCCCTAAATGGAGAAAGGACAAGGGGAAGAGAGTATGTTGAGAAGAGATGGTGGCACATGAATTCTATCGACGTAGATTTGACATTTGTGACACCTCTTTGCATACTGGTAGCAATCTGACTCCATCGTCAGCCAATAATATCTTACTCTCAGTATCTTTCTTGTCATGGTATGTCCGTTGGTGTGAGTACCAAAGGAACCTTCATGTATTTCTCTCATGAGTTCTCTGCTTCGCTTCTGTCAACGCATCTGAGCAGAACCATGTCAAAATTTCTCTTGTACAGAACATCTTCATTCAGGAAGAATCTGCCAGCCAACTTTCTCAAAGTTTTTCTATCCTTTTTTGATGCCCCAATAGGGTATTCTTGTCTTTGAAGAAAGTTTTTGATGTCGTGATACCACGGTTTGTCGTTGATGATCGCTTCTGCTGTGAAAACATGAGCGGGCCTATCCAAGCGCATGGCATCGATTTGAGGAATGTCGTTTCAATGATTTATCCTAATCATGGAAGAGAGTGTGGCTAATGCATCAGCCAAATTGTTTTCTTCACGAGGAATGTGATGAAAATTTACCCTGTCGAAGAATGGTAACAATCTTCTCGCATAGTCTTTGTAAGGGATTAGCCCAGGTTGGCATGTTTCCCATTCTCCTTTGATTTGATTGATGACCAAAGCAGAATTTATGTATACACCCAAGTGTTTGATTCTTAGATACACGACTTCTTCGAGACCCATGCTACATGCTTCATATTCGGCCTCATTGTTGGAAAATGGGTACCATGGGCTGTAATTATGATTGCCCCAATTCCTCGTCCATAAGCATTGACAGCTCTGTCAAAGATTAAGCCCCACTGGGATCCTACCTCTGGTCCTTTGTCTGGTAGTGGCTCGTCGTAACCTTTTGTAACTCGGTTTTTCGCGAACTGACTCCTTGCTCTTTTTTGTTTTTGATATTTTTTTTGCAAGAGTCGCCACCGACTTTTATTTTATCCAAATAGGAAAGGCATAAAAGAACAGGAAAGGCCTTTTGACAGATTTTGGGTTCAGGGGGTTGGTTATACAAAGGGAAGGTTTTAAGCACCATTTGTATCCATGGTTATCCATGGGCTCTTAATTGCTTAGCTCACTTTTGTTTAAATGCTTTATTGATTTGAAAATAGAAGAAGGGAAGATGGAAAATAGGTCACATAGGTCTCTGAAGAGTTTCACCGCGAATAATGCCCTTCAAATACCAGATGAAAGTTTTTGGAAATAGATGAGAAGTTTTGAAAACACGTTGTTTGTAAATGAAAGGTGTTTGACCAAGCAATTAGGAGTTACCTACTCTCAATTTATAAGATCTTTCCTATGCATTTAATACTTTTCTTAAATGATGGTATGATTAAAAAAAGTAATAAGAGGGAAAACCAAAGAGGTGCAAGTGTGCAAAGTGCTTTTTTTTTTTAAGTTTTATCTTGATTATTAATGTTTTAGCTCAAAGGTAAAAATATGGTCCAAGTGGACAAAAGGAAGATGACGGAAACATAAACAATGCGTCCAAATGGACAAAGAAAAAATAGCGGAAGCCTAAATAATATGTCCAAATGGACAAAGAGAAAATAGCGGAAACATAAATAATATGTCCAAATGGACAAAGAAAAATAGTGGAAACATAAATAATATGTCCAAATGGACAAAGAAAAAATAGCGGAAACATAAATAATATGTCCAAATGGACAAAGAGACAATGACATAAACATAAATAATACGTCCAAATGGACAAAGAGAAAATAACAGAAACATAAATAATACGTCCAAATGGACAAAAAGAAAATAACAGAAACATAAATAATACGTCCAAATGGACAAAGAGAAAATAACAGAAACATAAATAATACGTCCAAATGGACAAAGAGAAAATAACATAGACATAAATAATACGAATGATAAAATAAAGCATAAAACAAGAAATATAAAGAATAATATAATAAAATGCGGAAATTAAAGTCAATTGTTAGTATGTTAGCACGCGAATCATCTTGAAGCTAGTCAAGTATATCCACGATGTTAGTGAAGATCGATGGTGAGTGAATGATGATCTCGGATTTAAAGTTAATGAAAATTTATCAGAAGCTTGATAGAATCATAGCGACTACACGATACATTTCTAAAAGTCTTAAATCAACTGCATACAATCTCTACCGTATTTGATCTTTTTATTCCGATTCTAGACAAAGAAAAAGATAAGAAATAATATCAAATAATATACAAAAAATAAATATAAAAACAAATTAAACTTAATTCCTTTTTTTTGTGATTTTTTGGAATTGATTTTAAGTTAATTAACAAGCTAATTAAACAAATAATTATACAAATAATTAAACTTAACAAGAAAAATAAATCTAATTATGTCTAAAATTAGTATATAATATATAAACCTATTTTAACAAAAGAATTTTTTTTTTTTGAAATTTTTTGATAGGTTAGAAATAATTAAAAAGCAAATATATACACAATTACTAATTAATTAAGCAAAATAAATTAACTATGAATAAAAATAAAATATTTTTATATCAAATATTAGATTATAAAAATATAAACCTAAATCTAAAAGGAAAATATTTTTGGATTTTTTTGATTGGGTGAAAATAATTAAAAAGCAATATTTACATAATTACTAATTAATTAAGCAAAATAAATTAATTATAAATAAAGATAAAATATTTCTATGCTAAAAAATAAAATAATATTTTATAAACTTAAAACTGAAATTAAAATATTTTTTTGTTTTTTAAAGTATTTTGTATCAATTTTATAAGAGAAATTTAATAGAATTAAAAAATAAATAGAAAATAAATATAAACCGGATCCTGTGTGGTAGACCCTGATAGTCTATGGTGAGGATGCAGGCTCAAGAGCGTTGGATTGATGAGCAAATTAATCGGATGGCTGTGAGAGAAGGTGCATGGTTGTATACATGTACTAGAAGCATGTGATCACCCAGAATTCATAAACAAATCAGCTGGGACCCACGAGTATGACATAGTTGACTAGCCAATGGTTGCACTCCAAATTGCCACGCGTGCTGGTCAAAGAGTCTCCTTTACTATTCATCTTCTTCTTCCTTTTTCCTGCAGATTTAGCTGCGGATTTTCTCTATGATGTCCCTAGAGTGGAATAGAGTGATTGAATTGATTGAAGGTGGCTATTTGAATGAGCCTTGATTTTTTACAAGTTTATTGAAACTTTTGGAAAACATAAAACTTATGCTATGGCTTTGGTGTTTGTTGTTGTGCTCTCCTCTTGTTCCTCCTTTTTGAATGAAGAAAATGAAGCTCTATTTATAGGCATAGAGTTTGATCTTGGAGGCCAAGCAAGTGGAAAAAACCATGATTGATTTTGTGGAAAAAGAATGGAATATTCTTTTATGCTAGGTTAAAAGCTTAACCATGGTTTAAGCACTCAAGTGTTATTCTCTCCAATCTTGCAATATTATCTTTAAGCATCTTGAATGGTCAATGCTTGCATCACATGAAGCTTCTTGGTTAATATCTTTGAATTATCTCACTTTAATTGAATTTTAAATAAATAAAATTCAATAAAAAATGAAATAAAAAATGTCATGAACCATGGATAGGTTTTGAATGCTTTAAACATATGAGAACCAAGATTGAATCACAAAAGAATTGGCCTTTTTTGAAAAAGAATCAAATTTTGGCCATTACTTGTTTCATGCATTCTTCCAAAAAAGGCCAACTTCATCAAGGCATATCTCCCTCAATTTTGATCCTATGAAGGTGTTCTTGTACTTTTTGGAAAGCCCAAGATGTCCTCTACAAGCCACTTTGGAAGCATTTTTGCATTTGGAGAAGTTATCTTGATGATATGGGCTTTGATAAAAAACTGCTTTTTGTTGACTTTCAAAATGACCTGTAATGTTTTGGCTTATATCTCTTATGTGGAAGCATTTCTTGACCTCGGGCCCAACATCAAAGTTGTAGAGAATTTAATTTCCTTGAGATTGAGCTCTGGTTGGAATTTTTCTGATAAATTATGAGAGAGTTATGGTCGTTCAAAGTTTAGTTGACTTTTAGGTAAAAAACTCTAATTTTGCAATTTTGAGTTTTGTTGATTTCTGAACTTTTCTTGATGAATTATGATAAATCCTTGATCAATTGATGAATATTACTTCCAATGATTGATGTTGACCAAAAATCTTGATTTTTGACTGCAGTTGACTTTTTTTCGATGAACCGCGGTTTTGCGATCTTTCAATGAATCAAGGTCTTCTCCTCCATTAAATGACATGAATTGAATATAATGTTGATTTGAAGGCCTTTGAATCATGAGAGAATGATGAACCTCTTGTGGGCCTCAAAATCCTAATTTCTTCAGCTTTCTTTTGATCATTCTCCTGTTTTTGACACACAAGCAACAAACGTTTTTTCTACATTTTTTTGTTAGTAAATAAAAATATGCATGATGATAAATGATAATGATAATGATCACAATACTTAGAAAAATGATGGGATCTCAGAGGTCAAAAATTAGGGTGTAACAGATGCCCCTAATTAAGTTTCTTCTATCCGGAGATGTGAAGATTGGAAATCTTCGTTTCGACGTGATTGAAGAGACTACAATATATATATATATAAAAACACAATTTTTGAACCTGAGATGCAATGTAATGCTTATGATTATGAATGCATATGATTTCCACGAGATGGAAACATGACACTACAGGGGAGAAGTAAATAGACTCCGTTAGGGAAAAGGTATGCGTCATCCAGGAATAGAATCGGACTTCACAAAAGAAAGAAACAGTCAATAGAAGCTTTCAAGAGTAAAACGTGAAAGGAACTTTGGACAGGAAATCAACAGAGACGTTCAGAAAGAAAAATCTCTGGAACCCACATCATAAATAATTCAAGAGTAAAACATGAATGAATTTGGAAAGGAGTATAAATTGACAGAGGCATTCAAGAGTAAAACATGATTGAACATCATCACAGGCAATCAAGACTAAAACATGATTGAATAGTATCAAAAGCAATCAAGAGTAAACCATGATTGGATAACATCATAGGCAATAAAGACTAAAACATGACTGAATAGTATCAAAAGCAATCAAGAGTAAACCATGATTGGATAACATCATAGGCAATCAAGACTAAAACATAAAGACAATCAAGAGTAAAACATGATTGGACAATATCAAAGGTCATCAAGAGTAGAACATGATTGAACAACATCAAGGGTAAAACATGATGGAATATAAATAAAAATCAATCAAGAGTAAAGCGTGATTGAATAATATTAAAGGTCAATGCCAAGTATGTTGGACTTCGATCTCAAGGTAAGATGTTGATAACAACAAGACTTAGAAAAATATAAATGAGCATGAATTTGTTTTTATGCATGATGTTAAATTTTTCTATGCATGATGAATGCTCAATTAAATGTAGTTATTTATGACAACTGAGATTGACTCTTTTGTGAGGCAAGATTGGAGCTTTGATTCATCAACACGGGAACTCTAAAAAATCCGCTTGGAAAGAAGATGCTTGAACAAACTTCTTGTCACACTGATAACTGTATCAAACAAATGATCCTTTGAGAAGGACTGATAAACTATGCTTGGGGATTGCTGAAGAAGATTGCCCCTGATTGAATAACTGTTGCAAGTTAACTGATCATGGCTTCAGTTGAACTATGTTGGGGATGAACTGATCACGGATTCAACTCTTGAAATGAATGTTGGGAAGACTTGCCATAGTATACATCTTTCATAGGATATTCTGATCAACAAATCTTGATTAAACATCTGAACAATAGGATCTTGAAGTAACGTGCCCCTGATAGGATCACTGACCAAGTTTCTCGACAGTTTGAACTTCCTAGAAGAAGAGTGCTTACTTGCAAATAAAGTGTTCATTCAAGAATGGTAATTTTAATGCAATGCTCAAAACATATTTTTTAAATCAAAGTCACTTTGTAAAGAAAATGGAATCACTGGTCAAAACATAAAGGTTAAGACAATCACTGTGAAAGATAAATCAAAGATATGGTATCAACATAAATGATTGGTAAATCTCTTGGGAGTCAGCTTACGCAACCTTGTTGTAGTATGCTTTCAAAGTAAACCTTGCTTCAATTAGGGCTTTTGAAGGTTGTAACAAGGTCAGATTCACGGTTTAAAAAACAAAAGGTATAAGGCTCAAAATTTTTGTAAGCCACCCCATCTTCGTGATGATCTTCAGTCCTAAACTCAGTTAATTCAAAATATGCATTCAGGTTCCAAGAGACTTCTGGAATTTTACTTGTTGTAATGATGATAGCTCACAAGCCAAGAGAACTCAGAGATGACAGTCACTTCTTCCTTTTGATAGCCACAACGTTTTGTTGTTCATGAATTTATTGACCTCTCTTTTTTTCTTTTTTTTATATCCCTAACTTTTGCCTAAACTGTTTATTTTTGAACTCACAGTCCGCGGGATGCCTTAATTTTGCCTAAACCATTTTTTGATTTTGACTTAGCAGTCTTTTCTTTGATTTTCTTTTTTGATACTTTTTTTTAAAGATAGTGACTATCCTGCTTAATTATTGGCTTTTGATTGGCATCTCCAACATTTCTTTGATGTATGCGGAGGAAAGCTTGTGATTAAAACACTTGTTGAAAGGTGTATTGAATTATTCTCTTAAAATAGAATGCACAACCAAATTAACTAGGAACTACCCTGCCCCAGGTTAAAATGTGGGTTATTTCGTATAGAAAGAAACACCAACTTCTAGGCTCAAAGGGGTTAACGAGGGATTAACTTCCTTATTTCTCCAGTGTTTGGGAATTGAAACAATGTCTGTACATCGTCAGCAAAGTTTTATTTGAAAGCATACAGTTCAACAACTTGGGTATTTCGTTGTCATCATCCTCCCTCCAATCTTTGCATAAAACACAAGTTTGATAGAGAAAGCAAAATAGAAAAAAAAAGTTTTGTAAAAGAAGCATAAACATAGACATAGTAGATGAAAATTAATTCAAACATACGATGCTCATTTCATTAAAACTAACATTTAGGAATAAACAAAGTTTAAAAGCAAACAATACAACTGAGGAAATGCAAATAGTAGGGAAACATGGCCTAGTGACTAATCAGTGACGAGGATGAGCTGTCCTGTCTTGATACACTGGCTTTAGGGAGATAATTGTCTTTGACCCATTTTCACCCATTCTGATTCGGCAAAGGATTAGTGACAACATTGGGACCAACATTCTTAAAAGATAACATCTTTGATCTAATCAACTCTTGAACTCTGGCCTTCAAAGGGAAACATCTTTCTAAATCATGGCCCACTGCCCCTTGATGGAAAGGACAATGAAGATCAGACCTAAAACCTTCTGGAAGAGGATTCCGAGGAGGAGGCATAGATCTTGTTGTGATCAACCCTTTATGAACCAATGCAGGATACAATTCAGTATAAGTCATAGGGATGGGGTCAAAGTCAACCCTATCACGAATTTGATTTTGGTTAGCAGCCTGAGGTCGAGGAGTTTGAACTCGCACAGGAGCAATAGCAGCCACATAAGGTTGATCACCATTATGAGGTCTATGACGAGATCTTCTATCTTCTGACACAGCATTCGTTTCATTTTTCTTCTGGAAGTTTCCATAAGGCTTCCTCGCCCCACTAGAGGATTCAACAACATGAGTAACATTCCCATTCTTGATTCCTTCTTCAAGTCTCTGAACAATGGTTACCAAGTCTGTGAAGTTGGAAGATACACTGCCGATCATCTTCTCCCAGAAGAAAGGTGAGAGAGTATCCATAAACATGCCTGTTAGTTCCTTTTCAACTAAAGGTGGCTCTACTTGAGAAGCAAGCTCTCTCCAGCGTTGAGCGTATTCCTTGAAAGACTCTTTCTCTTTCTGGGACATGCTTTGTAGTTGTCGGTGATCAGGTGCCATGTCCAAATTATACTTATATTGCTTCATGAAAGCATCAGTTAGGTCTTGGAAACAATGAATACGACTCCTCTCGAGTCCCATATACCATTTCAGCGAAACTCCACTCAAACTATCTTGAAAACAATGGATGAGCAGTTTGTCATTTTGAGTATAAGCAGCCATTTTGCGATAGTACATGATCAAATGGATTTTTGGGCAGGTGTTTCCTTTGTATTTCTCAAATTCAGGAGTCTTGAATTTTGCAGGCATGACGACATCAGAAACCAAACACATATTCTTAGCAGCAACCCCAAAGTAATTATTGCCTTCCATGGCTCTCAAACGCTTTTCCAAAGTCTGATACTGTTCTTTGACATCTTCAATATCTCCAGCATTTCCTTGACTTCCATTCTCGGAATTGGCAGCTTGGTATTCAAATAGAGGATTCTCATAAGCATGTTGAGCAACAGTATGCACAATGGGTTGCGATTCAGTCATGATAGGAGCACGAAAAACTGGGTTTGAAGTTTGACCAATCACAGGTCGTGATGATTGACCAATACCAGGAGTCTTCTCATAGGGAGGAGTAAAATCAGGTGGCAAACCAAACTCAGGCCATGTAAAAGGTGGTTGTTGAGTGGGTTGAGGGTCAACATCAGCACTTGGGACTTCAACAGTGACAGTCTTCTGAGGCGGCTCCCCTCTAGCAATCAAAACTTGCATTATTTCAGTGAGCTTGGTCATACTTGACTTCAAATCCTCTATTTCCATTATGACCTCTACGTTATGTTGCTCTTGATACTCCATTCTTAATCTGACGTTGGCTCTAGTTCCGTACTTATGTGGAGGAATCAGCTTGACGGTAGACAGACAACTCTGAGGATGGAGACAGACAAGGATAAGTTTCATGGGTAACCTGGATGTATGTATGCAAATGGATGTATGTATGCATGATGCATGAATGCCACATATACAGACATGGTAACACAAACATGGTGCACATAAGATAGGTTCAAAAGTTCAACGTCACGAGCATGAGGTTAAAGAACCAAACATGGGATAGTACTTGGGGTTAATCACATGCACAACATGTTCTACTGATACGTCAGAGTCCACATTCTTCTTTCGGATATTACCGGCTTGCACAACTAAACTTGTGAGCCAATAATATTCTCAAGAAAAAACTCGTCTGCGTGTGATTCTCCGCATGACAACTAATCCAAGTCTACACCTGAATAGTTTCTACATCACAACCTAAGAAGGCCAAGATGGGATAATGGGTTCTACGGTCAACTCAGCATCTACAGTTCAATGAAAGCAATAATGTTTTCGCAACTGGACTTGCTAAACATATACTACTAGCAAGGAACCTCCACTGAGCGGAAGGATTCTCATGACGGCTTGTTAAGGACTGAACTCCTTGTATGCCATACATGACTATACCCTCCACCTATTTCTTATGTGTACTTAATCCGGGTTAGGATTTGTCCATAATGTATCTCAAGTGACGGAACGACACATATATCATGAAATAAAAAATATGTACAAAATAAACAAGTATAAGCAACTATTAAAGTGATCTAAAACTCTAAGGTAACCCCTCTTTTAAAAAGCTTTTTTCAAGTCCCCAGCAGAGTCGCCAGTTCTGTAACTCGGTTTTTCGCGAACTGACTCCTTGCTCTTTTTTGTTTTTGATTTTTTTTTTGCAAGAGTCGCCACCGACTTTTATTTTATCCAAATAGGAAAGGCATAAAAGAACAGGAAAGGCCTTTTGACAGATTTTGGGTTCGGGGGGTTGGTTATACAAAGGGAAGGTTTTAAGCACCCTTTGTATCCATGGTTATCCATGGGCTCTTAATTTCTTAGCTCACTTTTGTTTAAATGCTTTATTGATTTGAAAATAGAAGAAGTGAAGATGGACAATAGGTCACATAGGTCTCTGAAGAGTTTCACCGCGAATAATGCCCTTCAAATACCAGATGAAAGTTTTTGGAAATAGATGAGAAGTTTTGAAAACACGTTGTTTGTAAATGAAAGGTGATTGAGCAAGTAATTAGGAGTTACCTACTCTCAATTTATAAGATCTTTCCTATGCATTTAATACTTTTCTAAAATGATGGTATGATTAAAAAAAAAGTAATAAGAGGGAAAACCATAGAGGTGCAAGTGTGCAAAGTGCTTTTTTTTTAAAGTTTTATCTTGATTATTAATGTTTTAGCTCAATGGTAAAAATATGGTCCAAGTGGACAAAAGGAAGATGACGGAAACATAAACAATGCGCCCAAATGGACAAAGAAAAAATAGCGGAAGCCTAAATAATATGTCCAAATGGACAAAGAGAAAATAGCGGAAACATAAATAATATGTCCAAATGGACAAAGAAAAATAGCGGAAACATAAATAATATGTTCAAATGGACAAAGAAAAAATAGCGGAAACATAAATAATATGTCCAAATGGACAAAGAGAAAATGACATAAACATAAATAATACGTCCAAATGGACAAAGAGAAAATAACAGAAACATAAATAATACGTCCAAATGGACAAAAAGAAAATAACAGAAACATAAATAATACGTCCAAATGGACAAAGAGAAAATAACAGAAACATAAATAATACGTCCAAATGGACAAAGAGAAAATAACATAAACATAAATAATACGAATGATAAAATAAAGCATAAAACAAGAAATATAAAGAACAATATAATAAAATGCAGAAATTAAAGTCAATTGTTTGTATGTTAGCACGCGAATCATCTTGAAGCTAGTCAAGTATATCCACGATGTTAGTGAAGATCGATGGTGAGTGAATGATGATCTCGGATTTAAAGTTAATGAAAATTTATCAGAAGCTTGATAGAATCATATCGACTACACGATAAATTTCTAAAAGTCTTAAATCAACTGCATACAATCTCTGCCATATTTGATCTTTTTATTCTGATTCTGGACAAAGAAAAAGATAAGAAATAATATCAAATAATATACAAAAAAATAAATATAAAAAAAATTAAACTTAACTCTTTTTTTTTGTTGTGATTTTTTGGAATTGATTTTAAGTTAATTAACAAGCCAATTAAACAAATAATTATACAAATAATTAAATTTAACAAGAAAAATAAATCTAATTATGTCTAAAATTATTATATAATATATAAACCTATTTTAACAAAAGAAATTATTTTTTTTGAAATTTTTTGATAGGTTAGAAATAATTAAAAAGCAAATATATACATAATTACTAATTAATTAAGCAAAATAAATTAACTATGAATAAAAATAAAATATTTTTATGTCAAATATTAGATTATAAAAATATAAACCTAAATCTAAAAGGAAAATATTTTTGGATTTTTTTGATTGGTTGAAAATAATTAAAAAGCAATATTTACATAATTACTAATTATTTAAGCAAAATAAATTAATTATAAATAAAAATAAAATATTTTTATGCTAAAAAATAAAATAATATTTTATAAACTTAAAACAGAAATTAAAATATTTTTTTGTTTCTTAAAGTATTTTTTATCAATTTTATAAGAGAAATTAAATAGAATTAAAAAATAAATAGAAAATAAATATAAACCGGATCCTGTGTGGTAGACCCTGAGAGTCTATGGTGAGGATGCAGGCCTAAGAGCGTTGGATTGATGAGCTAATTAATCGGATGGCTGTGAGAGAAGGTGCATGGTTGTATACATGTACTAGAAGCATGTGATCACCCAGAATTCTTAAACAAATCAGCTGGGGCCCACGAGCATGACATAGTTGACCAACCAATGGTAGCACTCCAAATTGCCACGCGTGCTGGTCAAAGAGTCTCCTTTACTATTCATCTTCTTCTTCCTTTTTTCCTGCGGATTTTCCTGCAGATTTTCTCTATGATGTCCCAAGAGTGGAATAGAGTGATTGAATTGATTGAAGGTGGCTATTTGAATGAGCCTTGATTTTTTACAAGTTTATTGAAACTTTTGGAAAACATAAAACTTATGCTATGACTTTGGTGTTTGTTGTTGTGCTCTCCTCTTGTTCCTCCCTTTTGAATGAAGAAAATGAAGCTCTATTTATAGGCATAGAGTTTGATCTTGGAGGCCAAGCAAGTGGAAAAAACCATGATTGATTTTGTGGAAAAAGAATGCAATATTCTTTTATGCTAGGTTAAAAAGCTTAACCATGGTTTAAGCACTAAAGTGTTATTCTCTCCAATCATGCAATATTATCTTTAAGCATCTTGAATGGTCATTGCTTGGATCACATGAAGCTTCTTGGATAATATCTTTGAATTATCTCACTTTAATTGAATTTTAAATAAATAAAATTCAATAAAAAATGAAATAAAAAATGTCATGAACCATGGATAGGTTTTGAATGCCTTTAAACATATGAGAACCAAGATTGAATCACAAAAGAATTGGCCGTTTTTGAAAAAGAATCAAATTTTGGTCATTACATGTTTCATGCATTCTTCCAAAAAAGGTCAACTTCATCAAGGCATATCTCCCTCAATTTTGATCCTATGAAGGTGTTCTTGTACTTTTTGGAAAGCCCAAGATGTCCTCTACAAGCCACTTTGGAAGCTTTTTTTCATTTGGAGAATTTATCTTGATGATATGGGCTTTGACAAAAAACTGCTTTTTGTTGACTTTCAAAATGACCTGTAATGTTTTGGCTTATATCTCTTATGCGGAAGCATTTCTTGACCTCGGGCCCGACATCAAAGTTGTAGAGAATTTAATTTCCTTAAGAATGAGCTTTGGTTGGAATTTTTCTGATAAATTATGAGAGTTATGGTCGGTCAAAGTTCAGTTGACTTTTAGGTAAAAAACTCTAATTATGCAATTTTGAGTTTTGTTGATTTCTGAACTTTTCTTGATGAATTATGATAAATCCTTGATCAATTGATGAATATTACTTCCAATGATTGATGTTGACCAAAAATCTTGATTTTGACTGCAGTTGACTTTTTTTCGATGAACCACGGTTTTGCGATCTTTCAATGAATCAAGGTCTTCTCCTCCATTAAATGACATGAATTGAATATAATGTTGATTTGAAGGCCTTTGAATCATGAGAGAATGATGAACCTCTTGTGGGCCTCAAAACCCTAATTTCTTCAGCTTTCTTTTGATCATTCTCCTGTTTTTGACACACAAGCAACAAACTTTTTTTTTATATTTTTTTGTTAGTAAATAAAAATATGCATGATGATAAATGATAATGATAATGATCACAATACTTAGAAAAATGATGGGATCTCAGAGGTCAAAAATTGGGGTGCAACACCTTTCATCTTGAGGTGCATGACATCCTTGTCCGGAAAGTCAAATCCAATTGATTCATGATTATTGAGTGGATGGTGAGCCAAGTGCTCAGCTAGGATGCTTCCTTTCACGACTTTCTGGGTGTGATACTCAATGTCGTATTCTGATAACAACATCTGCCAATGGGAAATTTTCCCAGTTAAGGCAGGATTTTCAAAGATGTACTTGATTGGATCCATCTTGGAGATCAAGCAAGTAGTATGTTAAATCATGTATTGGCGGAGACGCTTGGCAGCCCAGGGCAAAGCACAAAAGGTTTTCTCGAGCATGGAGTAGCGGGATTCACATTCAGTGAATTTCTTGCTCAGGTAGTAGATGGCATGCTCTTTTCTTTTTGTCTCGTCTTGCTGTCCAAGGACACAACCCATGGAATTTTCTAAGACGGTTAAGTACATTATCATAGGTCTTCCTTCCACTGGAGGAGACAAGATGGGCGGTTCGAGCAGATATTCCTTAATGCTGTCGAACGCTTTCTAGCAATCGTCTGTCCAGACGCAACTTTGATTTTTCTGTAGAAGCTTGAAAATTGGAGCACAAGTTGCAGTCATAAGATATATGAATCTCAAGATGTAATTCAAACGTCCAAGAAATCCTCTAACTTGAAAATTGGGTGAAGGCATTTCTTGAATTGCCTTGACTTTGTCTGGATCTACTTCAATTCCTCGCTTGCTGACGATGAAACCAAGGAGTTTTCCTGAGTAAACACCAAAGGTACACTTGTTGGGGTTCAGGCGAAGCTGAAACTTCCCTAAGCGTTGAAATAGCTTTGACAGATTCTGTATATGATCTTCCTCATTTTCTGATCTGGCAATCATGTCGTCCACATAGACTTCTACTTCCTTATTCATCATGTCGTGGAAAAGTGTAGTCATGGCTCTGTGATAAGTTACCCCTGTGTTCTTTAGTCCAAAAGGCATAACGCGGTAGCAGAATGTTCCCTAGGAGGTGCTGAAAGTTGTTTTCTCCATATCTTCAGGTGCCATTTTGATTTGGTTGTATCCTGAAAATCCGTCCATGAATGAGAAAATGTGTGATTTTGCTGTACTTTCAACCAACATGTCAATATGTGGTAAAGGAAAGTCATTCTTAGGGCTAGCTTTGTTCAAATCTCTGTAGTCGACGCACACGCTGACTTTTCTGTCTTTCTTGGGAACGGGAACAATGTTAGCTAACCACTGAGGGTATTCTGAAGTGACGAGGAAACCATCGTTGATTTGCTTTTGAACTTCCTCTTTGATTTTTATGGCCATCTCCGGATGAGTTCTTCTCAATTTTTGCTTGACCGGAGGGAATTCTGGTTTCAATGACAAGTGATGCTCCACTATACTGGTATCCAACTCTGGCATATCCTGATAGGACCAAGCGAAGACATCTGAGAATTCTTTGAGTAGTTGTATCAAACTCTCTCTGATTCCTTAATTGAGCGAGGCTCCAATCTTAACCTCTTTACTGTTTCCCTCAGAACCAAGGTTAATTATCTCTAAAGGCTCATTGTATGGCTGATTGGCCTCTTCCCTTTGTTGAAGTAAGCGAGAAATCTCTTCCACTAATTCTTCGTATTCTTCATCCTCTGCCTCAAATATAGGAAACTCAAAGTTTGGAGAAGTCATGTGATCGCACGTTTCAACAGAGTTTTTTATGATTAATCTGCATATGTGTGATGAATTTTATTTAGACAACGAGGGAATACTCAATGTATGCATTTAATGGAATGTATTGATGTTTTTTAAGGGTTTTTTTTAGGATTACCAATTTCCGGAAAAAGAAAAGGGAAAACTAACGAAGGAACAAAATGACATTTTTATTTATCGGCAGTCACTTCTTGAAACAAAGACCCTATAAAACAAAACTCTATTGCTTTGGGCAAAGCAAAGAGGGACAATTTCCTAAGAAATAGTAAAATGAAAAGCCCTATGAAACATCTCTTCACCATGGGCTATGGTGAGAGGACAAAATAACAGTGAAAGTTCCTACTTAGGAGTGCGAATAACAGTCGAAACTTCAACATCCGTCCAATAGTGGCGAACCCCATTGTGCACCATGTAATCAGGCACTTTAGGCTTGAGTTGGCCTATGGTAGGTCTTGATTTACCAACCACTGTCTTTGCAACACTCAGACAATCTTCTTCTGCTTCAGCTGACTGAGCGGTGTGAGCATACCCATTTCCAAGTGGAGTATGTCGGATTTTCTTTTGAGGAAAATTCCAATCTTCTGAATGGAGAGACTCGTCGTCGAAGACACTTTCGAGATCATCCTCTTCTATATTTTGATCTTGCTCTTGTCCCAAGATGGCATTGACTAGGTATGTATACTCTAAATCTGTAGCCTCAGAAGGTGATTTGGGGATATAATCCTCAATGATGACTTCACCAGACGGTAAGGATGAATAGAAAGGCTTGTATATCTCTTTTAGTTGAGCAAAGTACTCATGATTAATGTTCCATCCAGTTGGAACAATGTCTTCAAGAGAGATTTCTGAACTTTTAGGAGCGGAGTATTTCACCATGTAGTCAAATTTTCCGGTTGGTTCTCCTAACGTATCCCAGGTTTCTTCGGGGATGGGAGGAAATTCTTCTGATGAACCATAATTTTTGGCGGCGAGGCTATTGACAACTTCGTCACTGCTTGGTTGAGTCTTACTTCCAGATCCTTCAGTCGGATAGTAGAAAGGTGAATCAGACTCTGCTAAGAAATGTACCCTGATCTGTGAAGTAGGATAGACATTCCTCTTCAAAACTCTCATCGGTGTTTTCTGTACCGATGGTATTGATTGTTTGTTGAACAAACTGAAGAAAACCTCCGCTGCGAAAAGTTTCTTGAATTGGGCATACTACCTCATTTCTTGGAGTAGCCTTTGATAATGTTGGAGAATATCCAACTCCTGTTCTGTTTTTATTGTTGGTAGGAATCTTAATGTGCCCCCAACCGCTGGTAGTGTCATCCTTTACAACTTGGATTGCATCTTTGTAGGAAGAAATAAACGCTGCTTTTTCCTTACTTTTTTCCTTGTCCAAGGAAAGTTCTTGGAATTTAGTTCCAGCAACTTCTTTTGGTTCTATGTCGGAGAATGACGACAAGCTACTCACGATCAGAGCTCGTTCTCCACATATGGTTACCAATTTGTCATTTTGTATGAACTTCAATTTTTTATGAAGTGTTGAAATAATTGCCCCAGCCTCATGAATCCATGGGCGACCTAGAAAACAACTGTATGCTGCCTGGATATCCATAACTTGGAAAGTGATTTGGAAAGTGTGAGGTCCAATAGTCATGGGAAGATCGACTTCTCCAAAAACTGATTTTCTAAATCCGTCGAATGCTTTGACGATGACATTATTGTCCCTTAATGGGAAATCTTTGAAGGATAACCTTGATAAGGTTGATTTGGGCATGATGTTGAGAGAGGATCCATTGTCTATTAAGACTCCTGTGAGAACATCACCCATGCAGCTGACTGAGATGTTGAGTGGCAAGTTATGACCCACTCCTTCTTTAGGAAGATCTTCGTCACCAAAACCTAGATTAGTTCCTGCGGCGATATTGGCAACAATGTTATTGAATTTCCCTATGGTAACACCATGTTCTACGATAGCTTGTTCCAAAACTTTCTGTAAAGCTTCCCTATGAGCCTTAGAACTCAATAGTAGGGAAAGTACAGATATCCTAGATGGAGTATGTAGCAGTTGATCTACAATGTTGTATTCACTCCTCTGGATTAATTTCAATATCTCATCATTTTCTTTCGCTTGAGTAGCATTGGTCGGATGATTGTCTTGCTTATGTGGTGCTTCTTCCGAACGTTTCTCCATATTTTCTGTTGTTCTGTTGAAGACTCGCCCACTTCGTGTGACTCGACTAATATCAGCAATGTTGACAATAGACAGTAATGGTATTTCCTTACCATTTTCAATGAATGTAGCGTTGTACTTGTCTGGTATAGTCTTTTGGACTCATACAGTACAGGACGTGGTAAGTAGATGACTAATGGGAAAACTGCGGTCTTCCTGCTGTCATATTCAACTTCCATGGGTTTAGCTTGATTAATTTGAAGAGATACGGTAAAGACTTTCATACCCTAATTTTGACCCCCCTGAGATGTTACACTTCCAGGTTTTTCATTAACCCAAGACAAGTAATCAGGGCAGTCACTTGTTACTCAACTAGAGATGTGCAAGAACAAAAGAGTTCAGGCCAAGGACCAATCAGTATGGGATTAATCTATGATGCAATCAAAAGGCTCAAATGATTCATTCATTCACATATGATTGATTACACACCAGTCATCAAGACTCGGGTTTGCTCAGATCACCAGACTAGGGTTTTGTGCCCCTCCATGGACTAAAATCAGGGACCACATTTGGGAAACCCTAAAAAGCTCAAGGGCATCACTTAAAGGCTTCAATCATCTTCAAATGATCCATATGACAATATGCACTAGGCATTGTACTTCAATTCAAGATCTACAGTCCTCAATTTCATCTGGCCTACAAATTAGGGTTTTTGACCTAATTCACCTAGACAGTTGACTTTTAATCAGGACATGAATCCAAAACTCAAAACATAGATCAAGAGTTTCAATTACCCCAAGATAATCCATCCATAACATCCATTTGAGGAGGAGATCTGGATTCAACACAAAAGTCCAAGATTTCATTTCATTTGAAAAAAGTCAACTGTACAGGATCACCTTTGACTTTTGAGATTTTTGGTCAAACCATAACTTTTAAGGATCAATATCATCAATATATGATTATTGAAGTCATTAGGCCAAAAAAATTCAAGAAAATTCATCAAGGATCAAAAAGTCAACAAAAGTCAAGAATTAAGGTTTTTAAGGGCATTTTGGGAACTCCAAATTTTACTTACACACTCAAAAATCTCCCAAAATGAAAGTTGTAGATCTTGCAAAATAAAACAACATCTTACAATGCAACTTTTTTTCAAGAAATCAATCATTTAAGAGATTTGAGATTTGGAAGTTATAGGCCTTAAAAACTTAGAAATTTTTCTAAGTATTTTAACCTAGTTTTCTTCCAACTTTAGGTTCATTTTTTATAAATTTCCCAAATGATTTTGAAGAAACTCCAAACTAATGAATTGAAGTACATGTTAAGGGCTTTCCAAATTGTGCTCAACCTTCTCCAAATTCATTTTGAACTAGGAGTTATGATTGTTCAAAATTGGACATTTGAAGTAAAATTACAAGTCATGACCAACTTTGGTTTTGGTCATTTTTGTGCAAAGACCTATACTAAATGGTGCATCTACACTCCAAATATATCAGAATAGATTGGAGAGAATCATTTGAATCATTTGCATCAAGATTCCAAAACATCCAAAAATCAAGGCCATGTGATTAAGTAATCATTACATTTAGGAATTTATGGCAAGTAGTGATTCATCAATTGGAATCTTTCCTAAGCCAATGAGAAGCTATTCTGCAACAGAATTGTCCCCTAGGATCATACAAGATCAATGGTTGGGGAGCTAGCTCGAAAATCCATCATTACATATGTGATATTTTCAAAGTTTCTTCATGGCTAAGAAACTAAGTTAACTTCACTAAGCAAGCTCACTATATCCAAATGCTCTGCATCATTTGCCTATAAATAGAAGAGCCTTCATCAGTATTGATGACACCAAAGCAACTCTACTTCTTGCTTTCTCACTTCTCCCTCTTCTCTCATAGTTTTCAAGTTTCTTGGCAAGAAGAAGAAATTCTTCAAACCAAAGAAAACCACTTGAAAAATGAGAGTTTCTACAAAGTTTCTTGAAAGGGAGTGAAGAAGAAATTCTTCATACCTTGGTGGAGAGTTCTAACTTGAAGACCATCTTCAAGTCTTGGAGCAATCCAAAGAGGTGTTATGGCATCACCTTCATCAAAAGTCTACAACAACAATTCAAAGTTGTTAGCAACAAGTTCAAAGTTGTTCTTCAACAAGCAAGAACAATTCAAAAATTCAGAGCAACATCATCAACAAGCTAAGGAAACAATAGCAAGCATAAAGGGAAGGGAAGTCGGGCTTACCAATCTTTGACGTGCAATAAAATTCATAAAGCTGCAGCATCAAAACAGAATCAACATATCGCTCTCTTCATCATTCAATCTGCAGCAAATCAAAGGATTCAACAGCAAAGTCAAAGCACAACAGCGACACGGTTCTAAATCACTCAAGAATAACAATTCAAAACCGAATTCTAAACAACATCGACACAGCAACCATCAATTCAAAAATTCAGCAACAGCAACAATTTGCAACGATTCAGAATAACAACAATCAGCAACAAATTCGCAGCAGCAGAAGGAATTAGGAACATACCTCAAACGCCAACGGGCGAAATCCTCCTCGCCGTAGGTAAGTCGCCACCTTACACTTAATACTTGCTTTCAATCGCTTCTGCAGATATATTCTTGTGTGTTGTCTGAAAACCAAAAATATAGAGAATATAAACATATTATTGCTATGTCATAACAAGAAAGAAAAACGAAATTGAAGTACAAACCTTGTGTTTGTCTTCAATCAAAAGAGGCTATTATGTGTTGTTGTTCTTCAACGAGAGAGCAAACGAATGAGAGAGATTAGCTGAGCATTTTCGTTGCTGTTGTTCAATAAGAAAACAGAGAGCATTAGAGAGTGAGGTCGTAATCGAAGAAGAAGCAGAGAGGTGCTTTTGTTTTGGTTCTGATTGAACGTGATTACCCGAGAGAGATTGTTTGAGTGTTGTTTTTCACCACCGAGCAAGCGAGAGCAAGAGAAATCGAGAGAGAGGGCCATGAGCGATCGAGAGAGAAGAAATTTTTTGTCTTCTGGTTTTGTTCGATCGTGAGAGGAAACGAGAGAGTGATAGAGGCGCTGCCTCATTCCCTTAATTTTAGGGTTTTCTTTTAACCCGTGTGTGTTAGGAGATAGGGTGGATCCGGGTCACACTAACCCGACCCGGTTCGGCCCACGTTTATTTTTAATTATTCAGCTTATTTCCATTTTCTGGGCCTGCACCTCCAATCCGATTTTAATACCTCCTGGCCCAATCTTCTCTTTTTCTTATTCCTATTTTAATTTCCTTTTAGTTTCTTTTTATTTTCATAGAAAAAAGACTAAATATTTTATTTTAATATAGGATTTTAGTTTTCTTTTCTAACCTTTATTAAAATACCAAAAAATATCTTTATTAGATTAATTTCTTTTGAATTTGATATTTTTATATTATTTTGTATAGTTAATCATTTAAATTTTATTTGATTAATGTTGCATATATTACTTGAATTTTCTCACTTTATCCGAGACTTCAAGATTATTTCTCTGTTGTTCTCTGGTTTTGTCTATTTTGTTTGGTCTTCCATTTGCTGTAGAAGTTCATAAACAATTACTGAACGATCATGAAATGCTGTACGTTGTGAGCTTATCCGACGTTCTATTCTGCTTGTGTGGATGCTTAACATTTGTTGACATCCTAATTTATTCCAAGCATATCACTTGAGGATCAAGGTAACCCCTCAAACTCAGAAATCCAATTTCTCATTCTTCGAGGTAAGCCTAAAACTCGTAAAATTGTTTTCATAACATTAATCATTTCAAATCATTTTCAACTGTTTTTCATAAACAGTAAATCAATTTCAATGAGCCTCTAATAGAGTGTAAGTCCCAACACCTTTTTCTTTTCTTAGTTTGTTTTCCAAAGCTGTATTTACAAAATCTTCTCTCTGTTTTCAAAACATTCCTCTGGTATTTGAAGGGCATTATTCCCGGTGAAACTCTTCAGATACCTATGTGACCTATGTCCATCTTCACTTCTTCTGTTTTCAAAAACCTTTAACTGTTTATAATAAATATTCAACTGTTATAAAAAAAACAACAAAATTGTTGGTCAGGCTTTGTATATACTTCTTCAAAGGCCTCCACTCCATCCAGGTTAGGCTTTATAGCTTTCAATTTACAGTCTTTATTTAAATTACTGTTAAATATAAACTGTTTATATATTTGTTTAGGACTACGTCTGAGTGAAACCTTAGGACAGTTAAACTATATATATATATATATATATATATATATATATATATATATATATATATATATATATATATATATATATATATACACTATAGGAATATGGACTAGGATTGAGAATGTCTTCCCGGTGAAGGCTCTTTCCTAATTAGAGATCTTTAGTTCAAACCTCAAGATGAATTATTCCCGGTGAAACATCTTGAAAAAAGCCTTAGAACCCAAAATAGGACACATCCACCCAAGAGGAATTATTCCCGGTGAAACCTCTTACCCAGTTGCTTAGAGCCAAAATAAGTTCAAAACCACATAGCTTTCTCTTGTGTTATAACAAGGACCCTCGATTAGCCTCCTCTTGGACTTTGTACAAGGACCCACAGGCTTCTTAAAAGCATTCCCAGCTTCCTCTTGAGCTTGTATACAAGGACCCATCAGGTTTCTTATAAACATAGGAACAGGTCTTTAGTCACCTTTTAGCCAACCCTGGTGAGTTTCTTCTATTCTTTAAAACCAGACTTTACACAAGCTAAGAATGTCTCAATATCATATTGAGTTCACCTTTTGGAATGAGAGACATGGACAGTCTCTGTCACCCTTATCTCTAATAATTTTCCTCCTTAGCAGAGTCTAGGTTCCATATCTGTCTATCCTTAGTCAGTGTCAGCCTTAATCTTGGGCTTTAAACAAGAAGTCTCAACTAGATAATCCTTCTGCCATCATTCATAATCCCCTGGAAAGGGTCAGCCCCCATTCATTCCTTCATTTTAACAAAAACCCCTGAAAAGGGTCAGCCTCCATTCATTCCTTCATTTTAACAAAAACCCCTGGAAAGGGTCAGCCTCCATTCATTCCTTCATTTTAATAAAAACCCCTGGAAAGGGTTAGCCTTCAAAATCAGTCCTCTAAAGTCATAAATCCCTGGAAAGGGTTAGCTTCCAACAATTAAACTTTCAAAAGATAATCTCACCAGCTGAGTCAAAACCCCTGGAAAGGGTTAGCCTCCAAAATCACTCCTTTAAATCCAAATTCCCTGGAAAGGGTTAGCTTCCAATAATTAAAACTTTCAAAAGATAATGTCACCTGTCTCAGTCAGTAAAAGACAAATTCCCCAGTAGGGTCAATCTTCAAACCTGGGTCTTTCATTCATTCATTCCTGTTTAACAGAAGAACAATCCTCAGTAGAGTCAACCCTTAGGATAATCCTCAACAGAGTCAAAATCCCCTCTGAGTCAAAGATCCCTCACTGGTAGATCTTTCCCTTTTTTAAGAATAAGCCTCAACCTTGGGCTTTGTACAAGGCACATACTCCTTTCAAAGTCAAAACCCTGTTCATAGGAAGTCCCCTATCCAAAGTCCGCCACAACCTTGGGCTTTGTGCAAGGCAGATAATAGAGTCTCCACAGTGAGTCATTCCCCATCAAGTAGCCACAACCTTAGGCTTTGTACAAGGTAGATAAACATCATTTCCTGTGTCAAAAGATTTCTAACCTTTAGGATCTTTTCCCCACTGAGTCAGCCACAACCTTGGGCTTTCTACAAGGCACAAAATAAAGTCATCCATAGTCTTCAAACTCATTTTCCTCAACAGTCAGCCACAACCTTGGGCTTTGTACAATGCAGAAAATAGTGTCTCCCCTAGAGAGTCAACCACAACCTTGGGCTTCATACAAGGCAGCAAATAAATAATATAACCCCTAATAAAGAGTCAGCCACAATTCTGGGCTTTGTACAGAACACCAAATAAAATCCATCAAATAAACACTCTCCAGCTAGAGTCAGCCTCAATTCTGGGCTTCGTACAGAACACAAATTTCTTCAGTTAATTCCCAGTAAAGTCATTTCCTAGAGTCAATAAAAATCAATCAAAAGCCTCAAGCTTGGGCCTCATACAAGCCAGCTAAAAATCAAATCTTTCGAACAGTAGATAGACATAGCTTATCTCTATAGAGAGATATTTCTCCTATCTCACCACATTCAAACAAACAAACATTTCAATTTCAATTTCAATTTCAAATTCAAATTCAAACATTCTCCCATTTAGGACTTTGAAAGACATGCTCTGAGGAAAACAAACCCAGACTTGTACACTTTCCCTAATTTGGATGAGAATCCTTCTTTCATTCGAGAGACACGTGACTGGCATACTTGCAAACACACAAGTAAGGTCCCTCTCTTTAATGAAATAAATTCACCTTTTTTGTCACTCTTTTAAATGTTTGTGGTGGAATAGTAGAAATATCTCTCTGTAAAGATAATTTCATGTCTCTTCACTATAAACAGAGATTTAATTCAAGCTTCAACCTTGAGCTTCAAGCAAGGCTCCAAAAAATATTTAATTTCCCTAATTAGTTCTCCGAACTACAAAAAGCTCTGACTTCCATTAGGGATATGTAGGTATGAGGTTCACAAGGAATCTCAACGATGTAGCAACCTGCCCTAAAAAACTAAGATTTTTAGAGTCGCCACCTATTCTACCAAGGCGAATAGGAAACCCTACGCAGCTAAGAGATCGGGGTAAGATTATTATAATCAGGTTGAGGGAAGGTGTTAGGCACCCTCAACCTTTCCTAAGGTTTTGAGTCTAAGTTAACAGTTTTATGGCTAAATGTTAAGATTTAATAGCTAAGGAAATGAATAGGGGAAAAAGTGAGATTTTAGGAAAGGGGACTCGCCTTGTTACCAAGTGCCTACATATCTTCTTAGGGAGAATCAGAGTCAACGTAGTTCGGGACAGGGTTGTACGCCTTAGGATTTGATATGAAGTGGTTTAAAGGCTTTTTGAGTTGCCTTATCGTAGTTATGACAATTCGTAGTTTGCAAGGTATTTTGAATTACCTTATCGCAGTATTGAAGAGATGAAAATCCCTAGTTTCGTGGTTTAGTGTGTTTTAAATGTGTTTGAATTTGGTGTACAACCCTGATTTTAATTTGCACTATTAATCGCAATGATCAATAGGTTTGATCACCATAATTAACAGATTTATAAAGGATTACTGGCAATTCTAATCGATTGATTCGATTATCACTTTTAGTAAATGGATGTATTTTAATTATTTAATTTCACCGTCACCCCTCATAATCAATAGATTTGATTACAAATAATAACGAATTTTTAAGGAGAAAATGATAATCATCGTAACCAATAGATTTGGTTAAAACCATTTAGCAAAATAAGTTTATTTGAATTATAGGATTCAATTAATTAAATTAATTGATTATTAACCATTGAGACCAATAGATTTAGTCGGAACGAATAATAACTTAAATCCTAACACTTTGGCCTAATGGCCAGTGGGATTGAGCAAACCCTAATGGACTAATGAATTTTTCTAGGGTTTTTACGGGTTTATAACAATTAAAATTAATTAAATCAATTAAGTCGAATAATCAAAATAATCGAATAATCGGGAAAGATAACTCTACCTAATTATAGCCTAATCCTATTTTAATTTATAACCCTAATTATATTAATTGATTAAACTAAACATAAATCATAATTTATTAATATCTAATCTAAAAAATAAAATAAAATAAAAATGTTAGAAAACCTGGTTATGATTGTATGTGGCATGTCCTTGGAGTTCCATGTTGAGCCTTGCAATCCTGGCACGTTAGATTGGATTATAGGAGATCCAATGGAAGCAAGGCGGGGGTGTACGGTGGCCTTTCGTAGGATGCGCACATGGGATCTGCAAATTGTTAGTTAATAAAAATAACTGGTCTTGGCCAGGGTTCGAACCTCAACCTTGTTTGTTGCATATCCCTTTGTTGACCAAGCCAGCCAAGATTTGTTATTCATACATAGTATACCTAGAAACAAATATATATAAAACAAATCTGATAATGCTCACAGTCAACGAAGCACTCAACGTGGGCCCTCCATATCCAATTTCGTCCAATCGCGGAGGGAAAGAGAAGATTTCTTCTTTGACTGGCGAACAAGCATGCGACATGTGGAGAGAAGGAGTCAAAGGATATGGACCAACCAAACAGAATATCCCACGCGTAATCCACCAACCTGGTGCACTGTTCATCTTCTTCAACAGAGTTACCTGCGGAATTTGTTTCGAAGCTTGCTGCAAATTTACCTGCGGAAAAACCTTTGATTTTCTGCAAACATTGAAACTCAAACATAACACGTTAGCTATGCAAAGATAATGCCCAGATCCACTAATTTAGACCTCCTGAACACGATGGTGATGTTCATTCTTCTTAAAAACACCTGTACCTATGAACACGAAGAGTTTGTGTTCTCATGCCCTAACAATGGTGTGTTGTTATTCTGGCGTTAGTGCTTGCGACCAAGGGTTCTAAACAAACCTAAAAACGTCCCTGAACCAATATCTATTCATAAAATCCATTAAAGCGACATGTATGAAAGGTTTGAAATTCAAGAACTCTTATTAATGGTGCAATTCGGGCTAGCCTTTTCTGGACAGTAAATCCCTTGTGTAAGGACCTGTATCCCCTCCTTTAGTCCTCATGAAGATTAATGAGCGAGTGGAAGTGATTGAAATTGGCTGCTGCTTGAGATCTTGTGTGCCCTAGTTTTCTTGCAATTTTGGAAGTTTGGAGAGAGTTTCTTGAGGCAGCCTCTCGTCCCCTATTAGGTTGTGTGTCTTGTAACATATATAGTTCCCATGGGCTTGGATATTTAGGTTAATGAGAAGGGAGAAATTTGATATGAAACTTATGTAAATCCTTTCTATTCTTGGCCAATACTTTCCAATCGTGCACCAACGAAATTTGGACCTCCCCATAATATTATTTGGGCCTTTACTTGATCAAAACCAAAGCCATATAAATTTATCCATGTATTTTATATTTTTATTTAATTTATTTCCCTTTTAATGGATTAAAATTCAAATAAATATAAATAAAATTATAAAAATGTGGGAGGTGGATTTAGAGGCCATATATAATGTTATAAACAAGTTTGGATCATCAAAACCTAAGCCCATTTGGAAAATTTGCAAGATTGGACAATATTTCTTTCATGGACTTCTTGAAATTCAACCAACTTGTGCAATTCATAACTTCCTCAATTTTAATCATATAAATGCATTCTAGGACTTTTAGAAATCTTAAAGAGTCCATTAAAACCTCTTTTTGGTTTCATCTCAATTGGAGCTTCCATTCTCAAGTTATGAGCTTTGACCCAAAAGGTATTTTTATTGACTTTTTGGAGGACCTATAATCCCTTGTACCATATCTCCCAAATTTAGCATTTATGGCCTTGGCTTGTGAGAGACAAAGTTGTATAGGATTCAATTTCCTTCAAAATAGGCTTTGAGTGAGAAATTTCTGATACTCCATGTGGAAGTTATGGCCAGTCAAAGTTGAGTTGACTCTCTCCTATAAAAAACCCTAATTTGAACCTTTTGAATTTGTTCATTTCTGAGTTTTTATTAATGGATCATGATCAACCTTTGATCAAATGATGGATAATACCTCAAATACTTGATGTTGACAAAAAGTCTTGAAGTTTGACTGTATTTTGACTATATTTGACTTTTAGGTCAACATAGTCGATTGTTGATCATCTGAGCCATTGAATGAGCAAATCCTTAGAACTGAAGCTTGAATTTTGACATGGAGATGCTTTGAGACATATGAGACACCTTGAGATCCATTTGAGGCCTTAGAGATTCAAACTCTTTTGATAAAGTGCAAACCCTAATTTAATAGGCCCCCGATCAGGAGAATGTTGCTTGGGAAAACCCTCGAACCTTGAGTCATTGAAGATGAAATGAGGAGGGCAAATTTTGGGGTATGACAAGCGAGCTAATAAGAAACCAAAAATAGTCTGTCTGTCTTTTTAATTCAATTCAATTCCTTCTCCTAACACAAAGTTGGTATACCCACTCACTATCGTAGTTTCCGTAAGTTTATTGTAGATTGTGTGGCCCACTTACCATAGCTCTGGTAAGTCGTTGCGGTCGGTCACACCTACTTACTATCGTAGTTGGAGTAAGCTTATCGTAGATGGTAGGGCCCAATTACTGTAGTTCTAGTAAGTCGTCGCGGTCGGCCGTACCTGCTTACTATCGTAGTTTCAGCAAGTTTATCGTAGATGGTGTGGCCCACTTACTATAGCTCTAGTAAGTCGTCGCAGTTAGCCATACCTCCTTGCTATCGTAGTTTGAGTAAGTTTATCGTTGATTATGTGGCCCACTTACCATAGCTCTGGTAAGTCGTCGCGATCGGTCACACCTACTTACTATCGTAGTTGGAGTAAGCTTATCGTAGGTGGTAGGGCCCACTTACTATAGTTCTAGTAAGTCGTCGCAGTTAGCCATACCTACTTGCTATCGTAGTTGGAGTAAGCTTATCGTAGATGGTATGACCCACTTACTATAGTTCTAGTAAGTCATCGCAGTTAGCCATACCTTCTTACTATCGTAGTCTGATTAATCCCAATAGGATCCACTTGCCCCGGTGTGGACAAGTTTACCTCCATAGATGATTGTTTGCTAAAGTTCTAGCACGTTTGCCTGCATGAGAAAGATTCACTCGTTTGGAAACTCACGACTCGAGGGTCGGAGAAAATAGCATGTCAAATATTCACGACTCGAGGGTCGGAAAGGAAATGATATGTTTAGAAACTCACGACTCGAGGGTCGGATATTCACGACTCGAGGGTCGGAAAACTAACCAATCACAACACGAGGGTTGGAAGATCACGACTTGAGGGTCGGAAAACACACCTATCATAACGCGAGGGCTGGAAACTCACGACTCGAGGGTCGGAATACACACATATCACAACACGAGGGTTGGAAACTCACGACTCGAGGGTCGGGAAACACACCTGATCGGAAAAATAACAAGTGTAATATTTTTGCCTCTGTAGTAATAATAGGGGAAATTCCCCGAATGTCGATCTCAAGGAGTGCGTAGGAAATACAGATTCGTAAAATATAATTCAATTGAACAAAAACTAATGTTTTGGTTTTGGGGAATTTAATCCTTGCAAAGAAAAATAATGAGAAAAATAAATTTAGTTTTGTTATCAAATATATGAGATGCTAGGGTGAGTGGTTGATTTGGCATGTAACACTTTCAGAATTAAGATCTCTTCAACAAGTTCATAACATTCAGTTACCACATCCTTAGGGTGTTTCCTCCTAAGTCCTTAGTGAGGAAACCTTTGGTCTTCCAATCTAAATCCTAAGTCCTTAGGAACCTAAATTGAAACCAAGCTTTTATATAATCAAGATTATGTGGTAATTATAGGGTATCCCTAGTCCTAGGTGATATCTACTATAATCAAATTATGCACAAACCCTAACAACTATAGTCCTGTATTTGTTAGCCATAGATTAATCCTTATTTGACCGATAAAGAAAACAAGAAGAACATTGCATAATTTAACTGAATAATATAAACCAATGTATTGACGAAATCACAAATTCATCGTTATTACAAAAACCAAATCAGGACCACCCCCCTAGCATTGGGGGGTTTAGCCTCTCATAATATTCAAGAAAGACAAAGTAAAGAATTTAGACATTACAAAGATAATTGGGAACTTTGATCTTCAATGGTGTCCACCGTTGAATCTCTCCGTCTCCGAAACCCTTGATGAAGTTATCTTCTCTCTTCTGTGATTTTCTATCGTATGATGCAAAAGTTCCAAAATAATTCTCTCGAACTCAACTAAATAGTCTAGGTACAAATCTCAGGCAAATGAAATGTCTAAAGTACCCTCAAGGTGGAGATTTAGTGAAAAAGCCCTAAAATTGGAAGTTTTCACGCTCACAGCAGCACTGGCCGTGCTTGGACGCACGGGCGGCCGTGCTGCTCTTTATTTTTATTTTTGCTCCCAGCCATCCTGACACGGGCCGTGCGTGGTCCCTGGATTTTGTATGGAGAGTGCCATTCTCCTGACACGGGCCGTGCGTGGAAGCACGGGCGGCCGTGTTAGACCCCAGAACCTTGAATTTTCATCTTTCTCTTGCCTCTCCTTCCTTCATAGTTGCTTTGACACTTAAGATGACTTGTTCAAACCTGAAATTCGTACACAACTAACCAAACGGCATAAAAAGCATCTAAATAACTTAAATTAAAACATAATGCAAAGTAAGCATAAAAACAATCAAACATGAAATACTTAAACAAAAACAATAAAACATTGATCAAAGTGTTACCGAATCAACAAATTTAGACCGAATCCATGATAGAAATTAGGTAGAAATGGTGACCGATCAACACCTATCACAACACGAGGGTTGGAAACTCACGACTCGAGGGTCGGAAAACAAACCTATCACAACACAAGGGTTGGAAACTGGGCTTTTTGTAGTATGTGAATGCGCTAGATGATATGTATATGCTAATGCGTATGTATATGTTTTATGAGTGAAATGAACAGTAAGTTTGCTATCATCGGCAAGGTTACCGGGATGCATCAATTAGGTGATTGGGGATAAACAAACAGTAAGGTTACTGTCATCGGTAAGGTTACCGGGATACATCAATCGAGTGATTGGAAATAAACAAACAATAAGGTTACCGTCATCGGTAAGGTTACCGGGAAGCAGGTGGACAATGTGGTTTAGCACCAGAGTAATGACTTCGGTGTTTTGATGTATGGGATAATGCTTATGCTCATGCATATATTGACTGATGTAATGAGTGGACCGATGTAATGTCTTCTATAAGACTACCTGAAAAGGTTTCCGGAATGGATGTGAACATTTGTCTTAAAGAAGACTACCTGGAAAGGTTTTTTAGCGAAGGATGAGGAATGTCTTAAAGAAGATTACCTGGAAAGGCTGAAAAATGTCTTAAAAAGACTACCTAAAAAGGTTCTTGGAAAGGACAATGAATGTCTAAGAAAAGACTACCTAGGAAGGTTCCTAGAAAGGATGACAATTATCTAGAAAGGTTCTTAGAAAAAGAAATGTCTTAGAGAAAACTACCCAGAGAGGTTCCTAGAAAGGATGACAATTCGTCTTAAAGAAGACTACCTAAAAAGGTTCCTAGAAAGGATCGTAAGATTTTTCTTAAAGAAGACTACCTAAAAAGGTGTGGTGTAATGTATCGACCAATGCGTGATTTATATGTATTTGCATGATGCTCCAATGATGGGTCGTTGATAGCCAAAGCGTACAGAGCTTTCTAATGTTGTAGGTTTTTGGATGCTAGCGTAATTTCCCAATACCTTTTTTTTTTGAATTTGAAGATCGTAGTTGGGAGAAAGATTTGTTCGAAGTTGTAAAGTGTGAGAATGCCTTCTCTTTTTGTTGTGCGTCTTATGGATTTGATATCCATTGCCCCAATATTTTCGTGGGAAAAGATGCTTATGATCTCCAAGTCATGAGGGAAGTGCCCCGGGAAATAACCTTGTCATATGCTTCGACGTTTAGGTTGAAGGGTATGCCCTTGATCTCCAGGATATGAAGGATTATCCATAGTGTACTATCCTTTTGGTTTAAATTCCTCCCAGGTTTGACATGCCCCGGATTGTTATTGCTTCGAGATGTGACCCAAGTCGATTGAACTTTAGGAAGAATGCCCCTATTAAATAGGATCTTTTATTGCATGCCCCTGTTTAGGAAAACCCTCAGGACGTGGTTTCCCCATTCAAGAGTCTTTATTAGGAATGACCGCCTTTGACTAACCAATTTTTAGATCTCCTTGATGCTAAGTGTATATTCGTAGATGATATTGTACCCTTTGAGAAGTAACTCCAATGCAATGCGGATGCAAGTTTTGAAATCGAAGTTCGTTATGAATTAGAACTGGATGATTAGAAATGAATATTTGAAGAAGCGTAGTAGTTAGAAATAGTTTTAACAAACATAGGAGTCAGTATAACAAAATCCTGCTTAATATGCTTTCGTAGCTAACCTTGCCTCAATTAGGACTTTTGAATGTTGTAACTTGGCCTGGTTCATGGTTTTAAGAAACAACGGATATAAGGCTCAAAATTTATTTAACCCACCCCTTCTCCTTAATGTTCTCCAAATCCTAAGAATTCTCCTAATCTAATGAATGTGCTTTGCATGTAAGAGAATCGTTTCGGTTTTGATGTTGAGCGAAAGTTTTAGCAGAGATCCGAGCACCGACGAAAAAATGTCGTAGAGATCCAAGCATTGATAGGAAGCTTCGATGATTTAGCAGTCACAAGATTATCCTTTGTATTTCGCCTTTGTTTTGTTTTTATCCCTTATTTTGTATGAACCAATTCCTTTGAATTTGATCCATCGGGATGCCCTAATTTTTGCCTAAGTCGTTTTTGTTTTCTTTCATGAAATTTTCCATTTTTGACTTAGCGGGCGTTTTTCTTTTGAATGCTGTTGAAAGTATTTTTGGGTAAATATTTTCTAATATATCGTATCCACAGAGACTGAGTAATATTTCTGCCGTTCTATAGTTGACTTATAATGAGTCATGAAAAGTATTCATTTGATTATGTGATCTCGAATTGCAATTAACAAAATAATATTTAAATGAATAAAAGCTTAAAGATGGAATAACAATGGTGAATGAATATGTTGAGTTTTAGGGTTCATCAACCTATTCATATACAATAATCAATTAATCCACATGTAAACATTATCTAAGTTATTATCTTCATTCATCCTCAAAACTGATATTATGTCTAATGATCAATCTAGAACCACCTCTACCGATATGATATTCGATCTCTCAGAATAACTATAAGGATAAAGGGAATGAACAACGATGATTTATGAAAGCTTCTTCAAAACCTCATCTCTGAGTATTAATCAACAAGTTGTTGCACCCCAAAATTTTCCCACTTATTTATTCCCCATTTGGCCTTCACATTACATTCATGTGCATACCTCATATAGGCCATTCATCCATTACATTCATCCATATCATGGTTACTATCCAGAATTGATAAGAAAAGAGCTCCTGCAGAAGAATTTCCTGATAAAAAAATAAGGGAAGATTTGAAGTCTGATCGCATGGCATTATTCCCCTTGAAGTCCTCCTGAAATAAGGGTTTCATCCTCTCCAATTCAAAGCTTGATTAAAAGATACAATCCTCAGATTCATCAGGGCTTTCAAATTAGGGTTTTGACCAAAGTCAACCCTGTTGACTTTTTGGTCAAAATTTAATCAGGAGATAATTTTGGGTATGAAGTATGGTTGCCTTGAAGAAATATTCACTGGAGCCTCTTTGGTTGGAAGTTGATTGAGAATTGGATCGGAAACTGATTAATCGGAAAAATTCATCTAGAATCAGAAAATCAGGAAAACTTGACTTTTTGGTCAAAGTCAAAGTCAACTGTCCAATATTGACTTTTGGTGGAAAAAGTTAGAAAAGTCAACAATATAAAATAAAATCAAGAATTTCTCAAAGTTGCCAAATATGGAAAGTAGTTGAAATGGGAAATGGCCATAAATGGAAAGTTCCATACTTAGAGAAATTTTTGAAAGATTTGGCAATGCTTGACCAGCTCACTTCAGGTCCAGTTTACACGTGCTTTTAGGCTTCAATTCAAGACAAGCTCAACATAGAAAATGTTCAAATCATGGCATTGTACAACTTTGTAGTTGGAAGATTTTTCATTGGTATCTTAGATCAAAAGTTACAAGAGCTGGAAGTTTGAGAATCATCATTCAAGTAAGTCAGGATGCCAAGCAAAATTCTGGGCAGCACGCATGCATTTCTACAAACATGTGACGCGCAATATTGGAAGCTAGTCTAAGATCATTACAAGTATCCATCAAACTCAAACTTGGTATTCATCTACTCTACTCCATGTCTTCTACACAACAAGCCAAGAATTGAGTCATTGTGATAAGTATTGGATCAGTTACAAAGCTCCAAAGTCATGTATTCACACTGCTCAAGGTTATGCATCTGGCTGGGCATAAATCCTGGTCACGCGTGAACCTTTCATCAAACACGTGGCATGCTGAATTCAAAGTCATTTTTAGAGTCCTGCAGATGTCCATTGGGATCAAGCTTGATGTGGAATTGTTCTTTACCGTGTCCTCTTCCCATTGGTCTAAGTTTCATAACATTTGGATATAGGACGAGCAAATCACGAGGGTCTAAAGTCACACTCTGGAATGACTTCGTTTTGGTTGGGCAAGTAGGCCAGAGTTGAGAACCACGCGCGCGAGGGACATCAATTTGCCGTAACAAGCCATGCAGCTCGCTGAGCACGTGAAAGTGAAGGGAAAGCTCACTCAATTGCAAAAATCTTGTTCATTAAGTGTTGAGAAGAAATTATCAGCTGTTGCAACTCCACCATACAACAATACACTCACCATATAAATAGAAGAAAGCTCATCATTCATAAGGGGGGGCTCATTCTTTTTTCAGTTTCATACACACTCTCACTTTCATTTTCCAGTTTCACAAATCTCTTTTCTCTCGGCTCTCTTCCCCTTTCTCTCCACGCATCACTCTCTCTCCCTCCAAGAAGTTAGTTACCTTCTTGTAAATAACTCCCAACCACCATTGCTAACCTAAAAAACTCCATTTTCCACCATCATCACCGCCACCGCAAGGTTCACCTTCATCTTCAAAACTTCCACAACCAAACCTTCAAACATTTCAATCACCTCCATCCTCCATTTTCATCAAGTTTCAATAGTCATCATCATCTTCCATAAGTGCTATCACCGGCAACATATTCGTGAACAAGATCTGAGTTCTATTTCAATATGCGATCTCTTAGTCCATTTCTCGGAGGTCAAGGTTGAATCCGAAGCCTAAAGCATCATCATTTTCATCTCGTTCAAGGCATCATCATCATCATAAAATCGGTTCGAATTGGCAACTCCATCTCTAAGAGAACTATGATACTCGTGTTCAGTGTCAACATCAAGAAGAGAGGATCGCTGCAGCTTGTAGAGTGTTCTATTATCTTTCGGTTCGACGCTTCAGGTACGCATTCTGATCTTCCTCGGCATTGTAGTAACATGAGGTAGGTTGTTATGGAAAACTCATGTCAGATTCGGATTTTATGTGGAATTTCGAGTGAGTTGGTATCGGTTTTGTTTATTTCTGGACTTGTTCTTATTGGCTCCGGCGAGGATCGACCGGAGAAGACGATCGGAAGTTAGTTCCGGCGTCTGCATGGTCTTCTTGAAGCCGTTGGCGTGGCTCTTTTTCATTTGCTGATCCGTTTTCGTTTTTTGTTGTTTCGTCCTTGGAAAGTGATGTGTTGTGATGTGATTGGTTAGCATATAATTTTGTCCTTTATGACTTAAAAATGGACCTGACCTATTGATGTAGTATTACATGGTGTTTTTTCTGGCACGTTTAATAAAAAAAGGGGCTTGGTATAAAATACATACTGAAACAATAAATAAAAGGAAAATGAAATAAAGATGGAATAATAATAGTGGACCAAACTGGAACTGGGCCTTAGCGCCACTTTTTGATTTTCACACCCCTGTATTTGGGCCCAAGCGTGCCATCAACATGTTCTTAGTTCATTTCTGAATTACTTCCACACCCTCTGTTAGACAGATTTTATATTTTTGTTTGAAATTGTTTCTTCCATAACTTTTGATTCATAATCCAGTTTGCATTGAAATAAAAAATAAATAAAAATACATTTTAGATTGAATTTTATGTTTAGATAATTGTCATGATTTTTGTGGATTTTTGTGATTTGATTCACTATTTTTGATGAGCCATTTTGTTGAATGTGTTCATATTTTCTCATGTCTTGCTATGTTTTACAAACTAATTTGATTAGAGGCCTTAGGGATAGAATATGATTACCAATTTTTGTATGATTTCAGTAGACTAATACATGATAATGGGTAAAAAAAATTAAAGTCCAATTCCACGTTTTGGTTAGGTTTTCACTAGGTTTTCTATACCCGATTAATGTGCGTTTCTAAACGGATAACCATGTGAATTTGACCTATAATTTGCTTTGCATTTATGCAATAGCCTTGGATCTTTTTTGTACATATAATTAGGGATGTTTAGAGGTCCTAGGACCTGGAATTATATTTTTAAATCGTTTCTTCTTATTTTACTTGAATGTTCCTTTCTTACATGTAAATAATTTGCTTTTGATTAACGATTGTATCATAACTTGTCCAAATGACCTATTATTTTGTATGAGACTTCTTGACTTGGTTCCATGATTGTTTAAACACCTATTAGGGTCTTTTAACTACTGACTTCCATCATTTGATTACATTTTTCTAACTTCACTCCTAATTTGAATTTACTAGCTAGTTTTGACCTAGTTTTGTCTAGTTTTTGCTAGAACTTTGCGTTGCTTCAAGCTAATTGACTAACAAGGATTGGTAGAAGGTCTTAGACCTATAAAAGAATTAATATTCTACTGACCTCAAGTTTAGTTCATGTTTTCATTTGCTTTTTGTTTTGATTAATTGATGTTTGTTCACTAATTGTTAAGTAACGATTCGAGCGATACTTTGGTGACTTTTTGTGAATATTTTCGTGTGTTGCCATGATGCTTTTGTGTTTGATTTTGGACACTAATTTTCTTGGTTTGCTACTTCCCTAGGGCTTTCTTCCCTCTTTCTCATGCTTTGCCTCTTCTTTCACACTTTGATTGTTGTTAGTTTAAGAGGCGACGATTGTTTGTTCTTCCTCCACCTTTTGTGGATTGTTTTCTCTTAGGATTCATTGTGGGTAGTCTCTCTTAGGAGTAGACTTGGTTAGGGACTTCATTAAGTCACCTACCTTGCTTTTTGCTTTGCTTATCTCTTACCATATGCTTGCCATGTTCCCTTAGGGCGGTGACTTCAATCTTCGTTAAGATGAGTCATATAGAACAACTTAGGTTGTAGTCTATGCATGATAACATAGGTAGAGATCCCTTATCCTTGACCTTAGGGCCATTTGTATGTTAGTATTAAGTTAGAAATGTATGTTCCCCTTTTGCATAACAAACAAAAATCCATAAAACACAATAAAACATTAATAAAGGTTGAAAAGTAATAAAATGGAATGGAAACTCTTGTCCATCTTGTTTAAGGGGATCACTTGAGTGGAGATTCCTAAACCTAAAAAACACAAACCAAGATTTGATTGAGTCTTCCTTGATTAAGGTTCACTCGAAACGCTCGACATACCTTTGTTTTTCTTTTAAGAGCACGTTACTTCCACTTCAATCCCAGCGTGAGTCTCCAAAGGTCGAGCGGCGGAGTGTGCTGTAACTGTTTACTAAAAATACCAACAAACAATAAAAAACATAGAAAATCTTGAGCAGAACTACGGCGCTCTGATTCTTCTTAAGAGGATACGTAGGCATTGAGGCAACTCTAGCGAGCACAATAATTATTAAAAAACTTTAGGTTTAATCATGCATTGCATTATTGATAGATACACCCTTTAGATAGAAACAAACATAGGTGGATACCATCGAGTACGATGGGCGTGAGGGGTGCTAGCACCTTCCCCTTGCGTAACAGACTCCTGTGCCCTGTTCTCTGGTCGAAAGACCTTGTTCTTTTCCGAGATAGGTTTCTGATATTCCTTTCCCGCGATGGGATAAATATATTAGTGGCGACTCTGATTCCATTTTTCGCGGTAGCGACACAAGTCAATGTAAAAACCTAGGGCGAAAGTATAAACCCTATCTCTCGATTGATAGTTCAACAATGATATAAAATAAAAAGCAAGGTTTTTCATTGATAATAAAACTTAAACAATTGTTCACAGGAATTAATCAAAGTAATTGCATCTTCATAGGTTAACTACTACCTTAAAATCAACACAATGGGGTTTAGCTCTCCATAGCCATGAAGAACACACAAGATTTCATGGAAGGATTCATCTTCATCAAGGGAATGTCTTCAACTGATGTTGAATTCTCCGTCGGAAGTTGTTTTCTGTTCTAGAATAGGATATCTCTCTGAAATTCGTTCACTAAGGATCTCTCTCTTATGAGGATTAGGGCTTCTATTTATAATAATTTATCCTTGTAACGCAACCATCGCGCCTCGGCACGTATTGGCGCGGCGCGGACCCAAGTCAGAAGGGATTGCGCATCTCGCTGCTTATTGGCGCGGCTCGGCCTTTGTTTCACCTTCCTTCTTTATGATTCTTCCTCTCTAGCAGCTCTACACATGCGTGTTTCTTCGTCTTTACGTCTAAACTTCAATAACTGCACAAATAACACCCAAAGTGACGCAAGTTGTTCTACAATTAGCATCGAACCTCTAAAGTCCAATTCTAACTATAAAATCCTTAAAAAGCACATTATATGTTCACTTCTAGCTCAAAAGGTAGTCAATTTGACAAATGAAAACACTACTAATTCATTCCTAACAAACTCTCCCCAACTTAGAGTTTTGTTTGTCCCTAAACAAAATTACTTACCTTAATGAATACAACAAAACATACCAACAATCATGCAAATAGTTTTTCAAAAAGATTTTTCAAATGGTTCAATTCAGTGACCACCTCAGATACTCTTCATCTCCCTGCAAACTCAGAACATACACATGAAACAGATTTTGAAAGAAAATTACCTCCAGAAGTTCAAAACACTACATAACTGCAGTTGAATCAGCACTAATCACTCTCATCAAAAAGTCTGATGAATAAAAGAGGGGTTAAACACTCATCCAAACAATTAAATCAACAAGAATCCATATCATACGTTCACCATATTGTTAGCATCAAGTCCTGTGGAATCTGAGAATCAGAAGGTCTTTCCAGGGTTGTAATGTGGTTTAGATTCAAAGAAAAGAAGATAATCGAGGGTTGTTCCTATTCTAGGGAAACATCTGAATCATAACTCCTTCCTTTTTCTTTATACCTTTAACTTTCTCACCCATTCCTCTTTTTCACTCGTAGCTCGATGTTTCTCTTTTTTTTTTCAACAACTGTTTACTTTCGAACGTTGTTCTTCTTTTGTTTCTTTTTTTGTTCAAGCTACGAATTTCTTTCGTTCTTTGCAAATCACCGCCTATACTTACTCTTCTTTTAATTACGACTCTCCCCAACTTTGAGATCAACCTTTATTTAGATTATATGAATGCTCCCCTACTTTCTATGAAGGTCAAAGAGAAAACACATCACCCAAGTTTATGGTTGATGGTCCAAAACAAAACTTTTTATTGAGATCAAAACTCACCAGGTGTTTCCTTGGTGCATATGATGAAATTTATCTTGACCTCAGGCCCAAAGAAGGGTTAGCAAAGGATCACACTCTCACAGAAGAAACTAAGTTTTAAGATGGAATTGGCTCAAAGAAACTCTCAGATTCAAACAAATGCCTAAATCACTTCCACAAATTTCCACAAACGATGCGACATAGTAAACAAGTCAAAATAATCGATGGTCTCCTGCATATAGTAAACAATGGAAAGCTTTCCTCACAAAGGTTAAGGCTAAGCTGATCCAACAAAAATAGTGTACCATAAAGAACTTCTGTCAGTATTTACTACCAACCTACGTTTCATGCACACACTAGGAGTTTGAGTTTGAAAATTCATACCTAACTTTGTCACTTTTATTATTGAAAAAGAAAGTGAAAACTTAATTTTTTTTCAAAAAATTTCACTCTCTACCACTTCCATGCATGTTGCTCCATTGTTGGTACTTTGCTTGAGATTTTCATTCTGCTGTGGAACTTACTCATTCTAAATTAGGGACAACATAACTAAAAATAAATTAAAACAAATATCATCATGTCAGTGATCATAAACATAACAACTCACTATCTTCCTCTAGTTACCCCTGTAACTTATCTGGTCGTGCGCCTGCCACCCCCCCCCCCTAGAATGAGATAGGGTTAGGTTCTGGCAAACCTGCAGTAAACAAGAGATCAGAGGAAAAATTTGTTTTTGCACAACCGCGGCGCGACAGGATCATCTGTGACGCGCGAAAGCTTCTGTTAAAGGGTCGCGGCGCGAGCCTGGGCTGCGAGGCGCGGTGATGCGTTTTATGCAGGTGCTGTACTTATTCATTCACACTGGTCAGATGATACTAAAATAAGAAAGTACTACATAAAAAACTTACTGCGTTGGGTCGCCTCCCAACAAGCGCTTTGTTTAACGTCGTTTGAGCTCGACGATCAGCTTCCTTAAGTATTCAGAAGTTCGAGAATGCATACTTCCCGATCAAATTCTCCTCCAAGGTAAACTTTCAATATTTCTCCATTGACCGTCCAAATCTCTTTAGTTTTGCTATCATCAATGACAATGGCTCCATATGGTTTGACTTCCTTGACCATGAATGGTCCTGACCATTTAGATTTTAGTTTACCTGGGAAAAGTCTTAGCCTGGAATTGAACAGAAGCACAAGATCTCCGACCTTAAATTCCTTATTTTTGAGTTTCTTGTCATGGTATCTTTTCATATTTTCCTTGTACATTTTGTTGGACTCATATGCTAAGTACCTGAACTCTTCTAGCTCGTGGAGTTGTTCTTTCCTTTTCTTGAATGCTAGGCTGTCATCTCTATTAAAGAAACGTAGAGCCCACAAAGCTTTGTGCTCTATTTCTACACGTAAATGACATGCCTTACCATAAACCATTTGGAAAGGTGAGGCACTAGTGGGTGCTTTGTATGCGGTTCTTTATGCCCAAAGAGAATCATCAATCCGAGCGGACCAGTCTTTCCTGGATACCGACACTGTCTTCTCTAGTATATTCTTTATTGCTCTGTTTGAAATTTCTGCCTGCCCGTTGGTTTGCGGGTGATAAGGTGAGGCAATCTTATTCTTGATGCCGCACTTTTCCAACACTTTCGCAACCTGTTCATTGACAAAATGGGATCCACCATCGCTGATAATTACTCTAGGCATGCCAAAACGGGTGAAGATATTACGTTTTAAAAATTTCAATACCGTTTTGGAATCCGTTTTTGGAGTAGCGATAGCTTCAACCCACTTGGAAACATAATCCACAGCAACTAAAATGTATTCATTAGTAAATGAGGGGAGAAAAGGTCCCATAAAATCAATACCCCAACAATCAAAGACTTCAACTTCAATCATGGTTTGAAGTGGCATCTCATCTCTTTTGCTTATACCTCCAACTCTTTGGCATTTATCACAATTTATCGCATGGTGGTGAGCGTCTTTGAAAATAGTTGGCCAGAAAAAACCGGATTGGAGAACTTTTGTTGCGGTTCTCCATCCGTTAAAATGCCCACCACTTGGAGAATTGTGACAATGCCAGAGGATTTGTTGGGCTTCCTCTTCAGTAACACACCTTCTTAGTATGCCATCCTTACCTATCTTGAACAAGTATGGGTCGTCCCACACATAGTATTTAGCGTCGGATAACAACTTTTTCTTCTGATGCCAATCAAAGTCCTCTGGTACCATACCGGTTGCTTTATGATTTGCAAGATCGGCGAACCATGGTCTTACTTGGATTTGAAAAAGTTGTTCATCCGGGAATTCATCATTTATTTCTGCCTCTTGGTGAGTGACGTTTACATTGACCAGGCGGGATAAATGATCTGCTACCACATTTTCTGAACCTTTTTTATCCCGGATTTCTAAATCGAAGTCTTGTAAAAGAAGAACCCATCGAATGAGCCTTTGTTTTGAATCTGGTTTAGTTAGCAGATATTTAATAGCCGCATGGTCTGTGTAAATCACCACTTTTGTTCCAATGAGATAGGATCTAAATTTTTCAAGGGCATACACTATAGCTAGCAATTCTTTTTCAGTAGTGGCGTAATTGACTTGCGCGTCATTTAAAACTTTGCTTGCATAGTGTATGACATGAAATATTTTTTCCTTTCTTTGGCCTAGTACCGCACCTATGGCATAATCACTAGCATCGCACATAAGTTCAAAATGTTTTTTCCAATCAGGTGCTACGATCACAGGTGCGGTTACAAGCCTTTCTTTTAATTCATTAAAAGCTTGGATACATGATTCATCGAAAGTAAAATACGTATCTTTGTTGAGTAAATTACTCAATGGTTTGGCAATCTTTGAGAAATCCTTTAAGAATCTTCGATAGAATCCCGCATGCCCCAAAAAGCTTCTTACCCCTTTTATGTTTACAGGAGGTGGAAGTTTTGAGATTACCTCTACCTTGGCTTTGTCCACTTCAAGCCCTCTGGAGGAAACTTTATGTCCTAGTACAATACCTTTAGTTACCATGAAATGGCATTTCTTCCAATTCAGAATTAGGTTGGTCTCAATACATCTTCCTAGAGCCTCATCTAGATTAGCCAGACAGATATCGAACGATTTTCCAAAGACCGAAAAGTCATCCATGAATACTTCAATACTTTTTTCGATGAGGTCGGAGAAGATTGCTTGCATGCACCGTTGAAAGGTAGCCGGGGCATTACATAATCCAAAAGGAATTCTTCTGTATGAAAAAATTCCAAAAGGGCATGTAAAAGCTGTCTTCTCATGGTCTTCTGGGTTGACCACAATCTGATTGTATCCGGAGTATCCATCTAGGAAACAGTAATAGTTTTGTCCGGATAGTCTTTCAAGCATTTGATCCATGAAAGGTAGAGGGAAATGATCTTTTCTCGTGACCTTATTAAGTCTCCAATAATCGATGCACATTCTCCACCCAGTGACAGTTCTTGTTGGTATTAGTTCATTCTTATCATTACTGATGACGGTCATCCCCCCTTTCTTCGGCACTACTTGTACTGGACTCACCCATGCGCTGTCTGAAATTGGGTAAATCATTCCTGCTTCCAAGAGTTTGACCACCTCTTTTCTTACCACTTCTTTCATCGTTGGATTTAATCTCCTTTGCGGTTGAGCTACCGGTTTGAATTCTTCTTCCAACATGATTTTGTGCATACAATATGCTGGACTTATACCTTTTAATTCGGCCAAGACCCATCCAATTGCAGCTTTGTTCTTTTGTAGAACTTGAAGTAGTTTTTCTTCTTCCTGTGGAGTCAACTTTGAACTAATAACTACTGGTTTCTTTCCCTCCTAATCTAAAAAAACATATTTCAGATGAGTTGGGAGTAGCTTTAGTTCCATCTTGGTTTCCTTCACCTCTTTTGGTGGGTCTAATATTTCCACTTTCCCATCCTTGTCATTCATGCTTCCTCCCTTTTCTAGTTCCTTCACAAATCCTTCGATTTCCCGTTCTTCCTCTTGAGTCAGCACATTAAACGAATCAACAAGGGATCTTTCTAACGGATTAGAGAGATGAATCTCACTGGCCACATCTATTGCTATCTCTTCGGTGACATCTAGCCGGAAGCAGTCGCTTTTATCCTTAGGTTGTTTCATGGCTTAGAAGAGATTAAAGCATACCTCTTCATCCTGGACTCTTAGTTTCATGATACCATCATCAATATCTATCATCATCCGGGCTGTTTTCATGAATGGTCTTCCAAGAATGATAGGTGACTCTTTATCTTCTTCCATATCAATCACAACAAATTCTACTGGAAATAAGAATTTGTCTACCTTTACTAACATGTCTTGTGCGACTCCATAAGGAAGCGTGGTGGATTTATCTGCTAGTTGCAAGGTCATCCTGGTTGACTTCATCTCAATATTTCCCAATCTCTTCACTATTGATAGAGGAATTAAATTGACGCTTGACCCTAGATCTATCAATCCATTACCAGTATGCTGGTTACCAATCGTGACTGGTAGCGTGACTCGTCCCGGATCTCTTGCTTTTTGAGGGAGACGAGAGACTATAGCACTACACTGAGCATCAATTACAACTACTTCTTCTTCTTCTGGTCTCTTCTTCTTTGTCAAAATATCCTTCATAAACTTTGCATACTTTGGCATTTGATCAATGGCTTCGGAGAATGGAATGTTGATTTGTAATTGCTTAAAAATTTCCATAAACCTTGCATACTGCCTAGCATGATCCTTTTTTGATGGTGCATGTGGATATGGGAGATGTTGAGTTGGAATCACACTGCTTGCTGTTTTGCCATTTGCGCGCCGCGACTGTGTATTCGCGCGCCGCGACTCTTTATTTTTTTCAGCCTCTTTATTCATATCGCTCACTATGACTTCATTTTCCTCCTCTTCCGCAGCATGATTATTATCCTCTTTCTCGGTATCATTAATTTCAACTTCCTTCTCCCCGCCTTTCTGACCAGTTCTAGTCACAACTGCTTTACAGTGCTCTTTAGGATTCTCTTGAGTGTTGGCTGAGAACGTCGCATTTGACTAATTAGCTGCAATTTGTTTAGCCAGTTGCCCGACTTGAGTTTCCAGATTTTTAATTGCTGCTTCCTGATTTTTCTGACTTGTCATTGACATTTGCATGAATTGATTCATGGTCTCTTCCAACTTAGATTGTTCTCCTTGTTGTTGCAGCGACGGTTGAGTGTAAGGTTGAAAAGTTTGTTGTTGGTACCCTTGATTGTTGGGTCTTTGTTGATACCCTTGGTTGCTATTCCTCGGAGGATAATTCTGTTGATACGGCGGAGGGTTTGGCTATTGATTTTGCCTCGGTCCTTGGTTGTTGTTCATATAGTTCACTTCTTCTGCCAAGACTGGTGGGCAAAATCCAGTTTGATGATCTCCCTTGCATAACTCACACTTGGCAACTTGGTGTGAATTTGAAACACCATTAAGCTCTTTGATTTGTTGTGGAAGTTTGGACATTTGTTGTGTCAGAAGCTCCACTTGTGAAGTTAGTAGTTTGTTCTGAGCAAGTAGAGCATCACTATTAGTTAGCTCCAACAACCCCGGCTTCTTATCTCTGACAGTACGATCATGATTACTTTGTCGGTCATTCAAATCCATTCTCTCGATTATCTCAATTGCTTCAGCAGTTGTCTTGGACATTAACGAGCCACCAGTTGTGGCATCCAATAATGTCTTATAAGTAGGTGTAAGACCGTTGCGGAACATGTGAATTTGATCGACTTCCGCAAATCCGTGCCCCTTACACTTTCTCAGCATGGTTTTAAATCTTTCCCAAGCTTCATTTAGTGATTCATTACTACCTTGAGAGAATACCGCAATTGCTGTTTTAGCATCAAAGAATCGGTTTTGAGAGTAAAACCGTTCCAAGAATTTTTCTTCCAGAGTATTCCAATCAGTCATAATTGTTTTAGGTTGATCGAGATACCAGTCCTTAGCCTTTGATAGCAAGGAATGTGGGAACAACCTTTTGAATAAAGTCTCTTCCTCTGCTTGGGCTACACCTGTAGTACCTGCTAGCTCGTAGAATCGAGTCAGATGAGTGTATGGATCTTCTTGGTCCAATCCGGCGAAAGGACTTGCACGGATGAGCTGTAGAATACCGGTCTTCAATTTAGATGTCCGCCCGTTGGCGGCAGTTCTTGCGAATTGAGGATTGAGACGCAGACTATTTGCACAAAGAGTTGTGGCGGCCATGTTAACAATAGTGTGTTGTATGATGACTTCTTGCTCTTCTTCAAACAGTTCGTGGAAATGAAGTCCTTCAGACAACTCGTCAATTGTTTCTAAAGATTGTGACGAAGTCGCAGTTGCGTTGTCTCTTGCCTTTGCTATGCTTGCTCTTTTTTCGTGTTTTGCTATTCAATCTCCTAGCGGTCCTTTCGATCTCAGGATCAAAAAGAAGTTGATCGCTGGAAACTTTGCTGCGCATACACTAAATCTGCAAACCTAGCAAACACGTGAAACAACCAGATTAATGGAAATAACTCAAAATAAAAACTATTGCAATGCGTGCAATATTGACACATTCCCCGGCAACGGCGCCAATTTGTTGAAAGTATTTTTGGGTAAATATTTTCTAATATATCGTATCCACAGAGACTGAGTAATATTGCTGCCGTTCTATAGTTGACTTATAATGAGTCATGAAAAGTATTGATTTGATTATGTGATCTCGAATTGCAATTAACAAAATAAGATTTAAATGAATAAAAGCTTAAAGATTGAATAACAATGGTGAATGAATATGTTGAGTTTTAGGGTTCATCAACCTATTCATATACAATAATCAATTAATCCACATATGAACATTATCTAAGTTATTATCTTCATTCATCCTCAAAATTGATATTATGTCTAATGATCAATCTAGAACCACCTCTACCGATATGATATTCGATCTCTCAGAATAACTATAAGGATAAAGGGAATTTACAACGATGATTTATGAAAACTTCTTCAAAACCTCGTCTCTGGGTATTAATCAACAAGTCAATGTAAAAACCTAGGGTGAAAGTATAAACCCTATCTCTCGATTGATAGTTCAACAATGATATAAAATAAAAGCAAGGTTTTTCATTGATAATAAAACTTAAACAATTGTTCACAGGAATTAATCAAAGTAATTGCATCTTCATAGGTTAACTACTACCTTAAACTCAACACAATGGGGTTTAGCTTTCCATAGCCATGAAGAACACACAAGATTTCATGGAAGGATTCATCTTCATCAAGGTAATGTCTTCAATTGATGTTGAATTCTCCGTCGGAAGTTGTTTTCTGCTCTAGAATAGGATTGCTCTCTGAAATTCGTTCACCAAGGATCTTTCTCTTATGAGGATTAGGGCTTCTATTTATAACAATTTATCCTTGTAACGCAACCATCGCACCTCGGCACGTATTGGCACGGCGCGAACCCAAGTCAGAAGGGATTGCGTGTCTCGCTGCTTATTGGCGCGGCTCGGCCTTTGTTTCACCTTCCTTCTTTGTGATTCTTCCTCTCTAGCAGCTCTACACCTGCGTGTTTCTTCGTCTTTACATCTAAACTTCAATAACTGAACAAATAACACCCAAAGTGACGCAAGTTGTTCTAAAATTAGCATCGAACCTCTAAAGTCCAATTCTAAGTATAAAATCCTTGAAAAGCACAATATATGTTCACTTCTAGCTCAAAAGGTAGTCAATTTGACAAATGAAAACACTACTAATTCGTTCCTAACAAATGCTCCTTTTGAGATTTGATCCTCGGATATTGAATATTGTGACTGCCATGTTTGACTTTGATTCATAAGCTTCGACTTTGATACGTTCTCGAAATGATGTATAGAGGAAGAAGATGTTGTGAATGTTATCTCCATTGCTTCCTCAATCTTGGATGAACGCGAGGAAGAAGACATGCTTGAAACTTTGCTTGATGCCTTGCTTGAATCCTTGCTTGGATTGATTGATCCTCTTGACAACCAAAATACACCATTGAATTAATCGAAATCTACCCTACCCTAGTTTGAAATCAAGGTTTATTTGAGAAGTAGAAACAAACTCCAACTCCTGGCTCGAGGGGGTAACAAGGGATTAACATCCTTATATCTCCACTTTTTGGGAATTGAAACAATGCATGTACATCGTCGGTTCGGTCTTACCTTGAAAGCATACGTTTAGCGAGATTTAGTTATTTGTGTTTGTCATTCTCCCTCAAGTTTGTTAATAATTGGGAGTGATAATTTGAAATGGAAGGTCGTAGTAATGCAAGAGCGAAGTGAACAGATTGATTTCAAAACATGCATGATTATTTTATTGAATTACTATTCGAAAAGGTACAACGTTTTACACCAAATAATACTCTGTGATCGTAGAAGTTACAACTTGAAATGATAAACCTATTGATCCTAGGGGCAATCTTCTTTGTAAATCCGTTGACCTTGTTTTACTCCTTAGTTCTTAGACTTGTAGAAGTAAAGGATAACCTCGAATTATCCTTGGGCACGTCGAACCTGTCGGGAATAACTTGTTAGCGGTGGGTTTTTGTCGTATCGGAACTTCATGAGTTTCCTTTGACTGAACCTCTTTTGCTTTTTCTAAGGATAGTATCACACCATTCGCAATCTTTAGAATTTGTCGATTGGTAGAGAAAACCTATGACCCTTTTCCCCCTTGGTGTGGAGTTAACATATGTCGCCTTCCCTCCATCGTAGTTATGCATTTTTGTTCAGGGTATTGCCCCAATTGGACTGACTCTTGCCCCCAAGTTATCATAGAGCGTCCTTGTAAGTTTTCTATGTTCGTAGATGAACCCCTTTATGACTGGATACCCCTTGAGTGTATCTATGAGGGAACTTCTTTGTTGAACTAATCCTTGCTCGATGATAACTTATATTGTATTTTCAATCCTATTACGAAAAGGCATGGACATGTAGTCGGCATGGTGAAAAACATCCTTCTTTTTTTTTAGCAAGACCAAGATCATTCTCAATATTTTATCCTCCTTTCTCCATAGTTCGTGATCCTTTTAATTTCTTTGAGAGTTTCGGGAAACTGGCTAGCACGGTAAGTATGGATGCGGGCGAAGATAGAAATGAGAATGTAGATGTATGAATGCATAAAAATGCGAATGCATGCGTATGCACAGGACTCCTTTTCTTTTTTCTTTTTTTTTTTGCGTATGCGGTGACTCGTGATATGTAATGCGGACGTGCGACATATGTAATCCTAAGGATAGCATATGCGGATTTAGGGACGACATTAGACCCTAGTGAGATCCTTGCAAGCTAAACGTTATGACGTGCCAATGGGAATCCCTTAGATTAGGGAGTAAGTGAAAAGTAGCAGCTGATGACCGTTCAAGACAGTCACCAAGTCTCATGGCCATCTAGAGGCCGTTCGACATGTACCAATGAAGTTGTCCCTCGTGGGAAGGTTCTCTATGCGGAACACAACCTATCTAAGGACGATATCGGATAAAGAGAAATCCCTATAGGCTAGGGATGAAAGATGTATAAATGGAAATCCAAACCCTACAAATTAGGGGGAGCGCAGGAATAAGCACGGGGTGACCGTTCGAGACAGTCACTAGGTCTCATGGCCATCGTGAGGCCGATCAACGTGCATTAATAAAGATGTCCTTTGTGGGAAGGACACGTAGTTGTAAAAATACGAAGATATAAAAAGAAAATCCCTACAGGCTAGGGAATGCGTAGATGCAGGCGCGGGGTGACTGTTCAAAACAGTCACTAAGTCTCATGACCATCGAGAGGCCAATTGACGTGCATAAATGGAGATGTCCTTCTTGGGAAGGACGTCACCTTGTAAATAGAATCCCTATAGGCTAGGGAACGCGTAGAAAAACCTGCAGAATTGAAACGCATACATTCGTAGCATATAAATCACAAACATATAACAAGCACAAAAGCACAAGAGTCCTAAGTTCATAGGTTCAGCATGACGGCTTAGGGAGGCTACCCTTCCGATTGGTATGTTCTAGAAGGTCTCATGGGGTCGTTCGTAGCCTCCGAGACTTTTTGTCTCTTTGGATTTTAGAACAACTCATTTATCCATGAGGTTCGAATTTTTGGGGTAGGTTCCCAGAGAGATCAGCCAAATACCAAGTCCTGCCCTCAACAAGGTCAAGCCTCGTATTTGACATTTCCGGATATTCAACCCACTCTGAGTGGAATTATCAATAAGACTCGTAGGCGATTCAAGTCCCCCTAGTCTTAAGGATAATTCCCACACTTAGGTTTTAACGCAATTTATAATATCCCAAAAATATAAAAAGGCAGCAATTTATATCAAAAGCAATAAAAATAAATAAGCAATTAAAGCAATATTTAAATTACTGTAAAAAAAATGACTGTAAATAAATAAATTAAATTAAATTTAAATATTTAAAAAACTAACCTCAAAATCCGGCTGCTTATTATTCAGAAAATGCAGTAAAACAGCAAATATTTAAATAAACAAATATTTATTTAAATTACTGTAAATAAACGGAATTGCGGTAAATAAATGAAATGGCAAATAAATAAATAAATAAATATAAATTAAATATTTATAAAAAACCATAAACCCTAAAATGGCAAACTAGCCAAACCCTAAAAAGAATTCGCCAAAAACCTAAAAATTTTGCCAAAAACCTAAACCCTGCCAAAACCTATAGGAGCATAATAATTTACAATTTTGTTATCACTTATCCCCAGCAGAGTCGCCAGCTGTAGCAACCTGCCCTAAAAAATTAAGATTTTTAGAGTCGCCACCTATTCTACCAGGGCGAATAGGAAACCCTACGCAGCTAAGAGATCGGGGTAAGATTATTATAATCAGGTCGAGGGAAGGTGTTAGGCACCCTCAACCTTTCCTAAGGTTTTGAGTCTAAGTTAACAGTTTTATGGCTAAATGTTAAGATTTAATAGCTAAGGAAATGAATAGGGGAAAAAGTGAGATTTTAGGGAAGGGGACTCGCCTTGTTACCAAGTGCCTACGTATCTCCTTAGGGAGAATCAGAGTCAACGTAGTTCGGGACAGGGTTGTACGCCTTAGGATTTGATATGAAGTGGTTTGAAGGCTTTTTGAGTTGCCTTATCGTAGTTTGCAAGGTATTTTGAATTACCTTATCGCAATATTGAAGAGATGAAAATCCGTAGTTTCGTGGTTTAGTGTGTTTTAAATGTGTTTGAATTTGGCGTACAACCCTGATTTTAATTTCCACTATTAATCACGATGATCAATAGGTTTGATCACCATAATTAACAGATTTATAAAGGATTACTGGCAATTCTAATCGATTGATTCGATTATCACTTTTAGTAAATGGGTGTATTTAAATTATTTAATTTCACCGTCACCCCTCATAATCAATAGATTTGATTACTAATAATAACGAATTTTTAAGGAGGAAATGCTAATCATCGTAACCAATAGATTTGGTTAAAACCATTTAGCAAAATAAGTTTATTTGAATTATAGGATTCAATTAATTAAATTAATTGATTATTAACCATTGCGACCAATAGATTTAGTCGGAACAAATAATAACTTAAATCCTAACACTTTGGCCTAATGGCCAGTGGGATTGAGCAAACCCTAATGGACTAATGAACTTTTCTAGGGTTTTTACGGGTTTATAACAATTAAAATTAATTTAATCAATTAAGTCGAATAATCGAAATAATCGAATAATCGGGAAAGATAACTCTACCTAATTATAGCCTAATCCTATTTTAATTTATAACCCTAATTATATTAATTGATTAAACTAAACATAATTTATTAATATCTAATCTAAAAAATAAAATAAAAAAATGTTAGAAAACCTGGTTATGATTGTATGTGGCATGTCCTTGGAGTTCCATGGTGAGCCTTGCAATCCTGGCACGTTAGATTAGATTATAGGAGATCCAATGGAAGCAAGGCAGGGGTGTACGGTGGCCTTTCGTAGGATGCGCACATGGGATCTGCAAATTGTTAGTTAATAAAACTAACTGGTCTTGGCCAGGGTTCGAACCCCAGCCTTGTTTGTTGCATATCCCTTCGTTGACCAAGCCAGCCAAGATTTGTTATTCATACATAGTATACCTGGAAACAAATATATATAAAACAAACCAGATAATGCTCACAGTCAACGAAGCACTCAACGTGGGCCCTCCATATCCAGTTTTGTCCAATCGCGAAGGGAAAGAGAAGAGTTCTTCTTTGACTGGCGAACAAGCATGCGACATGTGGAGAGAAGGAATCAAAGGATGTGGACCAACCAAACAGAATATCCCACGCGTAATCCACCAACCTGGTGCATTGTTCATCTTCTTTAACAGAGTTACCTGCGGAATTTGTTTCGAAGCTTGCTGCAGATTTACCTGCGGAAAATTCTTTGATTTTCTGCAAACATTGAATCTCAAACATAACACATTAGCTATGCAAAGATAATGCCCAGATCCACTAATTTAGACCTCCTGAACACGATGGTGATGTTCGTTCTTCTTAAAAATGTAACACCCCATATTTTCTAGTTTTAATTTAATCGGAAATTAAATTATTATTTGGAATTATTCGGTATTTTGGTGGAATTATTTAGAAAGAATTATGAGATGAGCTATTGGGCCAAGTGTGGTGTTAGTAAAGAGGGGGTGCTATGTTAGTAAAGCCCTTTACTAATTAAAATCTATTTTTCATAAAAATAAGGAATTGGGAAAAAGGAAAATAGATGTGGAAGAGGAGCAGAAGAGTAGAAGTGCTGATACGTGAAAGAGGAACAGAAGAGGAAGAGGGCTAATCAAGATTCTTGGCTAAGGTAAGGGGGGACTCTTCCGGTTAATATCTTTTATCGTATCATAGATAATAGGACTGATTTAGATGCATTGTTTGTGTCAATTGGTTATATGATGGATTGGGGTTTTGGGATGATTTTGAGGGGAATTGTATGATTTGATGAATTGTATGATTTTATGATTGTTATGATGATTGAATGATCCTCTTTGTGTGTTATATTTGTGTTATAACATGTATGTGGCTGATATGGTGGTATTTGAGGTTCATGACATAACTTGGTTTGGTTTTTGGGGATTTTGGGGTAAATCCCGTAATGCTGTCAATCGATGTGAGATCTCTGGTTTTTGCCAGTTCGCGCCGCGAAGGTAGGTGCGCGCCGCGAAGGCGTACTTGTTTTCTCGCATCGCGCCGCGTGCATAGGTTGGCGCCGCGAACGTGTTTGTGTGCTTCAGGTCGCGCCGCGAACTTTGGTTGCGCCGCGTGCTGTAGCGATAACTGTTTTCTTGTAAAAAGTTAAAGACGTGTAACTTTCAAACCGTAAGTCCGTTTTAGACGCCGTTTTGGACGTTGTTCCTTAAATTGAATGTTCTACCATATGAAATGAATAAAACAATAATAACTTGATTTTATTTTGAAAAGTATCATTTTCTTCAAATGTGGTTTATTCTGGTTTTGCATAGTTGATGAGGTGCAATGGCTGTTGTGTGCAAAATTGAATATGTGCAATGATGTATGCTGTGGTAATGTGGTAGCTTATGTTAATTGTGCAAATGGGTGTTGTTCATGGTAAATAGGGTTATCATGTATTTTGATGAATGATGAGGTAAATACTCTGTCGTTGATGAATTGCTTTGTTGTACTTAGTACACGATTGTGAGGGGTGTTATCGTTGTTGCACTGTATAATGAATGATTTACCTGTTATGATGTTGTGGTTGTAATTGGTGTTTGTTATACATATATTGTTGATGTAAAATATGTATTTTATTATGGTTGAGAAATAGCATAACTGTGTATGGCTATTGATTATTGTGGTGGTTGGTGATTATGACATTTGGTTGATTTATGTGGGTGATGAGCATGTTATGGTTGATACATGCATTCATAATCATTATGTGGCTGATCCTTGACGATGGTGGATCAGTGGTAGCTAATTCCCATTGTGTGGAATTAGTGAGTGGGTGTTGCCGTATCCTTGACGATGGTGGATCGGTGAGTTGGGTTATCCCAGATTTTGGTACCACATGCATATAGTTGCATTTGCATTAGGCTACTTGTGTTATTATAACATGAATGGAAGATTGTCCAATGTTATAATATGTGATGATTGTATAATGGTTATGATTTGTTTGGATGAATTATGGTGTTGTCTCTTGGTAATGTATTATATTTGTTGTTGTGTGTTGATGCGTACTTCCTGACAATCTGAATATAATGAAATTGGATGAATAATGTGACTATGATGTGTTATTGTTTATGATTCGATAACATTTGTTAATTGTGAATGAGACTCACCCTTACTTTGATGATTTCAGATTGGCGAGTAGCGGCTTTTGACTCGGTGAGGATTAGCTCATGAGTTAGTTCGTTTAGTATAGCGTCGGTGTCATGCTCTGATATTGTAACACTGGGGGAACGTTAGTTTAGAGTGATTGATGATACTCTATTTTGTTTTTATTGGAGTAATTTTGTGAGATATTGCATAGATGATGTTATGCTTATCCGTTGATTAATGTTCCGCTGTATAGAAACATGATTTTGTTAAATGGATGATTTGCCCCTAAGTGAAGCATGACAATTGATTTATGATAATTTGTTTTAAATTGAATTGTGGCACCCTTGTTTTCATGTTTTACTCTGAATTAATTTATTTATTTCCGCGGGGTTTAGAAGGGTGTTACAATAGTGGTATCAGAGCAGGTCGGTCCGTCCGGCCAATTGTTGAGTCAGTTGAGTTGCGCGACAGTTGTATATTGTCGGCATTTTATTCCTTGGTACGCGACATGTGAGTGAATCACTGTCGGTACTTGGTTGTTTGTTGCAGGTGTTGGATTGAAACAAGTGGGGGAGAAGCTTCGCTTCTCGGTTATGTTTCAGTTGTAAGAAGATTGATTTAGTAGGCTGTGGTTGGCAACAGTGCGAGTGTTGTTGGAGTTTGTTGTTCTCCGAGTTGAAGGTGACTTGGAATTAAGACTTGGCTGGTAATTAAGTTGGAGCATCTTGAAGGAGGATGATTATATGCAATTGATGATTATTTGTAGGAGAGGAAAATTGGAAAGTTGCAATGTGTTAGCTCTGCTGGTGTGCTGCGAAGCTGTCAGTTGAGTAGCCTTACGACTCAGAAGAGGTTCAGCTGCAAGTTTGCGAAGAGGATTGATGTAGTAATGTTCCAGAAATTGCGCTTCGGCGATGGGAAGTGTTGTTCAAATTATAAGAATGTTTGGAAGTGAAGAGATATGATAAGGAGCTGTTTGGAATGTGATCGAGTTGAAGAGAATGAGTTTTGGAGTGAGATTTTCGTAAGCGAAACGCAGGAAAATTGCTGAATAGCCGCAGAACTTCGAAAATTCATAACTGGAGTTCTGGACATCCGAATTGAGTTCCGTTTGAAGCGTCGGAAAGCTAACTAGATGAACTTTGTTATAAAAATGGTTGCAGCAGTTGTAACATAATCAATTGTGACAGGATGACGTTGGAAGGAGGCGAAGTTACGGTTACTCTTGTTCTTATAACTAGACTTGTTTATTGGTACTGCACGGGATGTCAGTGTCAGTGTTGAATGGATTGAAGGGATAATTAGAAGGTTTGTTGAGAAGTAACTTTAAGAATTGAATTTACCAATTGAGGAGTTTTGGATATATCGTGTAGAGTGTCGCTGCATGATGTCAGTGTTGCATTTTTGGACAATGATTGGAAAATTCATATCTTGGGTTCCGAGTGTCGGATTAATGTGCCGTTTGAACCTACGAGGAGGAGGGATTGTGTTCTAATTTATGGAAGAGTTATAAATATGGTAGAGTGACCCTATGAGGAGAGGTTCTGAAGTCGGTTATGGAAGCGTGAAACTTGTTGAATAAGAATGCTTACTACCGCGATTGTTTGAAACGACGTGGAGTAGAACATGTTGTTGATGAATAAGTCGATGAGATGTTCGGTCACAAAGATGATTTGAGTACCGATGGATTTTAGTGAGGATTGAATTAGTAGCAAAGATGGAATAAACTTTAGAACCCTTGGAATCGTATTTGTGATGGCAAAGTAACGATAAGTATAAAAGAAGGATTGTAGGGAATTTCTAACATTGTTGACGTGAGGGAGACTTTGTTGAGATTCCGAGTGGGATGATAATTGGACGTGAAGGATGTAATAGAATTTGGATTAAAACCACGAGTTATGAATGTTGTGCTATTGTGTTGCGTAGGAAGTCTTTAAATATGTCGGTGCTAAGGATGAATGAGTTGGATTTAATTGGACAATTTAGAGACTTGAGTTGGTATGTGAAGGCACTCCTAATAGTGTTAGGTTGAGTATGCTAGAAGATGACTAGTGGTATTCTTGACGAGATTAGAGAAGGTCAGAAAGCTGATGCTGAGTTGATCGACAGGTTGACTTGAATTACCAAGGTAAAGGCGGTGAATTCAGAATCAACGAGAATAGTATAATGAGGTCGAGTGATTGGATTTGTGTTCCTGATGTTTTGAGCTTCGGAAGAATATTCTAGAGAAAGAAGGACACCGTAGTGAATCATTGAACTATGACGATGTTAATGAGTTTGGGTGCAAACTCGGAAAGGGACGCTATTATGTAGTAACGACGGTTTATGCTTAAATATGATTTTCAACTAATATTGACAAATTTAGGACTTGATCACCCTAAATCTCTTGTTGGTAGTAGATGAAATCATATAGAAGAGATAAGCTTGTTTTGTTACCTTAATGGTATAAGTTGTGATGGATATTAAGCCGTGAGGATAATCACTCACTATGTTGTGTGAACTTATGAGGAAGTGAATATGAAAGAGTGCAACATGATGGGCAAATGACTTAAAACGGGTAATCAGAGTCGCGCAGCGAAAGTGTGATGTGGAGTAGTGTTATGAGTACTACTCGCGGGAAGTAAGGAATTAATATGTCGGAAGCATACATAGAGAATATGTCTTGATCTATAAGTTGGATTTAGAATCCAGTGGATGTAAGGATGTCGTGTCGAAGAATTATAACTCTTTTGAATAATTACCGAGATGATGAATATGTTATTACGGTTGCACGTAGTTAACGAGTATGTATTCGGCGAAATTAAAACGAAGAGTTGATGCTATATGATGTTGTAATAATTTGGGTTGTTGTAAGAAATGGCGTATTGATGCTGATGAGTGTGACTATAATTACTTGTGTGTACTTATTCTGATGGTTAGGATGTTTAAATAGAGGAAGTAAATCAGGAATTGGTTTTCATTGGATGCGAGTAAGGATTTCTAAGTGGTAGATTAGTACCATGAATGATGAAGAATGATTCTTGGACGAATGAGTAAAGAGAGTCGGAATCGGGTAAAACTCAGAAATCTATTTGGTATAGATGATTGTGATGAGTAGTCAGAGTAGTGCGGAAAAAGCGGAATGTAAAGTACTGGATAATTGATGGTGTGACTTAAGAGGAGTCAGATAATTGGAATTCAATGGTATGGAAATATGAGTATTGAGTTTCTTGAAGGAAGCGGTTGGTGAAAAGTGTAAGTATTATTTTATCGCTCAGGTGAAAGAGTGTGTCTAAGGTTGGTATATTTGGTAGATGGAATGCATTACTGCATTGTGGATCAAGTGTGATCATACTATGGATTGTGTAATTGTATTACTCAGTTGTTGAGCGTATTGTATAGGTTGTACCTCAATGTTCTATTGTTGTTAACCTTCTGGAGATATTATGAGTGGTACGCTTTGGATGGTCAAATGTGACGTAAGAACTGGGATTGGAATGTATGAAACGTGTTTCCTGTTGGTTATGTTAATTGGGATTGACCGATGGTAACGTTAATTGGGAGCTGGAGGGTCAGGTGGAGGACTCTTATACGAGCTGGTTACTTGAGGTATGTTTTCGAGGACGAAAACTCTTTTAGTGGGGGAGAGTTGTAACACCCCATATTTTCTAGTTTTAATTTAATCGGAAATTAAATTATTATTTGGAATTATTCGGTATTTTGGTGGAATTATTTAGAAAGAATTATGAGATGAGCTATTGGGCCAAGTGTGGTGTTAGTAAAGAGGGGGTGCTATGTTAGTAAAGCCCTTTACTAATTAAAATCTATTTTTCATAAAAATAAGGAATTGGGAAAAAGGAAAATAGATGTGGAAGAGGAGCAGAAGAGTAGAAGTGCTGATACGTGAAAGAGGAACAGAAGAGGAAGAGGGCTAATCAAGATTCTTGGCTAAGGTAAGGGGGGACTCTTCCGGTTAATATCTTTTATCGTATCATAGATAATAGGACTGATTTAGATGCATTGTTTGTGTCAATTGGTTATATGATGGATTGGGGTTTTGGGATGATTTTGAGGGGAATTGTATGATTTGATGAATTGTATGATTTTATGATTGTTATGATGATTGAATGATCCTCTTTGTGTGTTATATTTGTGTTATAACATGTATGTGGCTGATATGGTGGTATTTGAGGTTCATGACATAACTTGGTTTGGTTTTTGGGGATTTTGGGGTAAATCCCGTAATGCTGTCAATCGATGTGAGATCTCTGGTTTTTGCCAGTTCGCGCCGCGAAGGTAGGTGCGCGCCGCGAAGGCGTACTTGTTTTCTCGCATCGCGCCGCGTGCATAGGTTGGCGCCGCGAACGTGTTTGTGTGCTTCAGGTCGCGCCGCGAACTTTGGTTGCGCCGCGTGCTGTAGCGATAACTGTTTTCTTGTAAAAAGTTAAAGACGTGTAACTTTCAAACCGTAAGTCCGTTTTAGACGCCGTTTTGGACGTTGTTCCTTAAATTGAATGTTCTACCATATGAAATGAATAAAACAATAATAACTTGATTTTATTTTGAAAAGTATCATTTTCTTCAAATGTGGTTTATTCTGGTTTTGCATAGTTGATGAGGTGCAATGGCTGTTGTGTGCAAAATTGAATATGTGCAATGATGTATGCTGTGGTAATGTGGTAGCTTATGTTAATTGTGCAAATGGGTGTTGTTCATGGTAAATAGGGTTATCATGTATTTTGATGAATGATGAGGTAAATACTCTGTCGTTGATGAATTGCTTTGTTGTACTTAGTACACGATTGTGAGGGGTGTTATCGTTGTTGCACTGTATAATGAATGATTTACCTGTTATGATGTTGTGGTTGTAATTGGTGTTTGTTATACATATATTGTTGATGTAAAATATGTATTTTATTATGGTTGAGAAATAGCATAACTGTGTATGGCTATTGATTATTGTGGTGGTTGGTGATTATGACATTTGGTTGATTTATGTGGGTGATGAGCATGTTATGGTTGATACATGCATTCATAATCATTATGTGGCTGATCCTTGACGATGGTGGATCAGTGGTAGCTAATTCCCATTGTGTGGAATTAGTGAGTGGGTGTTGCCGTATCCTTGACGATGGTGGATCGGTGAGTTGGGTTATCCCAGATTTTGGTACCACATGCATATAGTTGCATTTGCATTAGGCTACTTGTGTTATTATAACATGAATGGAAGATTGTCCAATGTTATAATATGTGATGATTGTATAATGGTTATGATTTGTTTGGATGAATTATGGTGTTGTCTCTTGGTAATGTATTATATTTGTTGTTGTGTGTTGATGCGTACTTCCTGACAATCTGAATATAATGAAATTGGATGAATAATGTGACTATGATGTGTTATTGTTTATGATTCGATAACATTTGTTAATTGTGAATGAGACTCACCCTTACTTTGATGATTTCAGATTGGCGAGTAGCGGCTTTTGACTCGGTGAGGATTAGCTCATGAGTTAGTTCGTTTAGTATAGCGTCGGTGTCATGCTCTGATATTGTAACACTGGGGGAACGTTAGTTTAGAGTGATTGATGATACTCTATTTTGTTTTTATTGGAGTAATTTTGTGAGATATTGCATAGATGATGTTATGCTTATCCGTTGATTAATGTTCCGCTGTATAGAAACATGATTTTGTTAAATGGATGATTTGCCCCTAAGTGAAGCATGACAATTGATTTATGATAATTTGTTTTAAATTGAATTGTGGCACCCTTGTTTTCATGTTTTACTCTGAATTAATTTATTTATTTCCGCGGGGTTTAGAAGGGTGTTACAAAAAACACCTGTACCTATGAACACGAAGAGTTTGTGTTGTCATGCCCTAACAATGGTGTGTTGTTATTTTGGCGTTAGTGTTTGCGACCAAGGGTTCTAAACAAACCTAAAAATGTCCCTGAACCAATATCTATTCATAAAATCCATTAAAGCGACATGTATGAAAGGTTTGAAATTCAAGAACTCTTATTAATGGTACAATTCGGGCTAGCCTTTTCTGGACAGTAAATCCCTTGTGTAAGGACCTGTATCCCCTCCTTTAGTCCTCAGGAAGATTAATGAGCGAGTGGAAGTGATTGAAATTGGCTGCTGCTTGAGATCTTGTGTGCCCTAGTTTTCTTGCAATTTTGGAAGTTTGGAGAGAGTTTCTTGAGGCAGCCTCTCGTCCCCTAATAGGTTGTGTGTCTTGTAACATATATAGGGAGTAATTTAGGGTTCCCATGGGCTTGGATATTTAGGTTAATGAGAAGGGAGAAATTTGATATGAAACTTATGTAAATCCTTTCTATTCTTGGCCAATACTTTCCATTCGAGCACCAACGAAATTTGGACCTCCCCATAATATTATTTGGGCCTTTACTTGATCAAAACCAAAGCCATATAAATTTATCCATGTATTTTATATTTTTATTTAATTTATTTCCCTTTTAATGGATTAAAATTCAAATAAATATAAATAAAATTATAAAAATGTGGGAGGTGGGTTTAAAGGCCATATATAATGTTATAAAAAAGTTTAGATCATCAAAACCTAAGCCCATTTAGAAAATTTGCAAGATTGGACAATATTTCCTTCATGGACTTCTTGAAATTCAACCAACTTGTGCAATTCATAACTTCCTCAATTTTAATCATATAAATTCATTCTAGGACTTTTAGAAATCTTAAAGAGTCTTTTAAAACCTCTTTTTGGTTTCATCTCAATTGGAGCTTCCATTCTCAAGTTATGAGCTTTGACCCAAAAGGTATTTTTATTGACTTTTTGGAGGACCTATAATCCCTTGTACCATATCTCCCAAATTAAGCATTTCTGGCCTTGGCTTGTGAGAGACAAAGTTGTAGAGGATTCAATTTCCTTCAAAATAGGCTGAGTGAGAAATTTCTGATACTCCATGTGGAAGTTATGGCCAGTCAAAGTTGAGTTGACTTTCTCCTATAAAAAACCCTAATTTGAACCTTTTGAATTTGTTCATTTCTGAGTTTTTATTAATGGATCATGATCAACCTTTGATCAAATGATGGATAATACCTCAAATACTTGATGTTGACAAAAAGTCTTGAAGTTTGACTGTATTTTGACTATAGTTGACTTTTAAGTCAACATAGTCGATTGTTGATCATCTGAGCCATTGAATGAGCAAATCCTTAGAACTGAAGCTTGAATTTTGACATGGAGATGCTTTGAGACATATGAGACACCTTGAGATCCATTTGAGGCCTTAGAGATTCAAACTCTTTTGATAAAGTGCAAACCCTAATTTAAGAGGCCCTCGATCAGGAGAATGTTGCTTGGGAAAACCCTCGAACCTTGAGTCATTGAAGATGAAATGAGGAGGGCAAATTTTGGGGTATGACAAGCGAGCTAATAAAAAACCAAAAATAGTCTGTCTGTCTGTCTTTTTAATTCAATTCAATTCCTTCTCCTAACACAAAGGAGAAACTTTCCCAATCAATAAGCAACAAACACAAACACATAGACACAGAGAAGGTTCCCGTAGAGTACTACGGATATGTAGGGTGCTTAAAACCTTCCCTATGTATAACCGACCTCCCAGACTCCAAAATTTCTAGTCTAGATGAATCCCCACACTTAGCAAACTCCTAGGGTTTATTTGAGATCTTTTTCCCCTTTCCTCCTCGTAGGATAATTAAAAAGTTCGTGTGTTATCGTAGGAAGAACTGAAACAAAATTCATCCCGCCCCGGGCGCATTCTCCTTCCAAATTCTGCGTGAAGGGTCTAGCGTGCCGTCCTCCCAAGTGAAACATGGAGGTAAAAAAACGACACCACAGAAAAATGGCGACTCTGCTAGGGATAGTAATAACCTTGGTTTTTCATCCAAACCAATGGTTGACCTGTGCTGTTCCAGCCCCCAATGAGGAATTAGGGATGCCAAATTCCCCCTCAAACAAGAGAGGTTCTGCCTAACCTCTGTGTCATTTCATGTGATTGTTGCATATATATATTTGTTTATCTTGTTTTTTCTGTATCGGGAAAGGGCTTGATTCCCCCTTGTGGTGAGAAATCATATACCCGGATTTGAGTGCAACATAAGATAGGATGGAGGATGTCTTCTCGGTGAAGGCCCTCTAATCTTGGTTCCAAAATCTACTCTTGGGATTTGCCTGGCTAGTTGTGATTAACTGCGCCAATGCATTCCGAGACTGATTTGTACCAGGAGGACCTAGAAACACATTAACCCCACTTAAAACCTTTTTTAGGACGTAGAGCGGTGATTACGAAAGTAATTATCACGCAGATACTACACTTAGAGAAAACTCTCTTATAGATACCAGTCAACGTATCTTTAAGATTGAGCAAAAGCTCTGAGAACCCTTAGAACCCGTTCTACAGGTACAAAAATCCTTATCCTTGGTTTACCCTGGGGCGAGGTTTGCGTTGTGACTCCATGACCACTATACCCTTCTACGCCATGTTTGTTTAAAAACTCTTGTGTGTGCATTCATGCATTCATCCATCATAATAACTAAAAACAAAAAGAGTCTTCTTCGAGTCGTTTTTCAAGGAAACTAAATAACGAACGTTTTGAACTTCATAGAAATAGAGAAACGGAGAAAGGACTTAAGGATCTATACCATGGATTACGGAAGAAAGAGAGCTAGGAAATACACCTTCAAGATTCCTAAGGTCGAAGAATTGGAAAAGCTCGGAAAACTGGTGGTCAACCCCCAGGCTTTCAAGGAGAAGTATGGAAAACTTCTGCCTCTTCTCAATACCAACATTGTGGATGGGATCCTTCCCACATTGGTACAGTTTTACGATCCAACGTATCACTGTTTCACCTTTCCAGATTATGAACTCATGCCTACGTTAGAGGAGTACTCTCGTCTGGTTGGAATACCCGTGTACGCGCAAGATCTGTACTCCGGTTTGGAAAAGAATCCTGACGACATTATCATTGCAGCAACTACTCCCTTGAACGTAGTCGACATCAGAACTCATATGGTGAGTAAAGGAGGAATTCAAGGATTTCCCTCCAAGTTATTATTAGATCAAGCTCGGTACTTCGTCAGCATCCAAGATATGAGCGCTTTTGAGGAAATCTTGGCATTGCTTATCTACGGATTGTTTTTGTTTCCTAACATTGACAATTTCGTTGACATCAACGCAATTAAGATCTTCTTAATCAGAAATCCAGTTCCAACCTTGCTTACGAATGCTTACCACTCTGTGCATTCAAGAAACCTGCAGCGAGGAGGATTAATCACATGCTGCGTACCGTTGTTATACGAATGGTTCGTCTCGCACCTGCCAAAGTCTAGCACTTTCTGGAACATGAGGGATGGCCTTCACTGGTCACAGAAAATCATGTCCCTCACTCATTCGGACATTGATTGGTGTAGTCCTGACAACGACGAAACCAAGATCATCTTCAGTTGTGGAAGTTATCCCAACGTACCCCTTATTGGAACTAAGGGAGGAATCAGTTACAATCCAGCTTTATCCCGTCGTCAATACGGCTATCCCATGAAAAATATACCAAGTAATATTCAATTGGAGGGTCTGTTCTTCAAGAACATCGACGATCATGGTAACATGCTGAAGAAGGAATTTATCCAAGCTTCGTCTTGTTCACAACAAAGGGAGAATATTGTTAGGAAAACATCTTTGCATCTCCCTGGATCCTTACCTTCAATGGGTACGCGTCAAGGAATTCAAGCTCAGGATGCCATATCAACCTCAAGAACCTATTCCCCTAAGGGAACCAATATACCTTTTCTCCACCGATGTTGAGAAACTGCAAGCGGCATTAAACAAGGTATGCCAAGAAAGGAATGCTTGGAGGAACAAGTATCGAATCGTCAACATGGAAAATGTTGAGATTCAGAACATCCTAAGAAGGAAGGATGAGTTACTAGAAGTACTCGATCGGCAAGTGACACAATTGTCACTTTCTCATCATATCCCTCCTGCTTCCTAGATCATCGATCAGCATACGTCAGAGAACGCTCAGCTCAAGAAACAGAAGAAAATGTTAGAACGTGAAGTCGGCTCTTCATCAAAGTTTTAGAGTCCTTTCTCTCTGTTTCTCTATATTTCCCTTTTCAAAGTGTGTAAAAAACGGCGTTTTCGCTTAATTAATAAAAAGTTGATGTTTCATAACGTAATTATGGTGTTTCCTTGAAAAAATATTAACTTAAATACATATCATGCATCACTTTAGTCGTACGCACTGACACGAGAATTATCGCGGATCTAATCGTCAGTTTCCTTTCTCCAGAAAGAGGGGAGGAGAAGGAGGTGAACAAAGGCATTTAAGCTGTCTCATTCATACAACACTCGTTCAAGTCGCAAGAAAAGAATGGACGACTTAGAGCAAGAGAATGGAGAACTCAGAGAAGAGGTTACAACTCTCAAAGAATCTGTTGAAAGGCTCAACGTTATGGTAGAAGCCCTGGTGGTTGCACAGAGTCGACCAACGCCAGAAGAACCACAAAGGACTGTGGTTTCCGAGATTGTTTCTACTCCTATTCCTCAGTATACCATGCCGCCCAACCGACCTTGGGGCATGCCGTATAACTTTATTCTAGACGGGTACATACCCCCAGTTTATGATGTTTCGAGAGCTACAATGGAGATGCATCCACCGGAGGGTTATAGACCTCTGGAAATTGAAGTTCCAAGAGCAACGGCAATGGGTTATGCGCAACAGAATGTTGAGATACCAATATCTGCTGTCATGGCTTCTCCACAGCCCATTATGCATACTTTTCCTCCACCGGGCGGACAAGTATATCATCACGCTCCTAGTGAGGACGTTGGCTTGTATGAAAGATTGGACGAGTTCCAGGAACAGTTTCTGCAAATGCAGAAGGAACTTAAGACTCTCCGAGGACAAGACCTATTTGGAAAGAATGCTGCAGACCTCTGTCTGGTTCCAAATGTTAAGATTCCTCACAAATTCAAAGTACCAGATTTCGAGAAGTATAAAGGGAATTCATGCCCACAAAGTCATCTCGTGATGTACGCTCGAAGGATGTCAACTCAGACTGATAATCAACAATTGCTCATCCATTATTTTCAAGACAGCCTGACTGGTGCTGCACTTAAATGGTACATGAACTTGGACAGTTCAGAGATTCGTACTTTTCGAGACCTCAGAGAGGCCTTCGTCAAATAGTATAAGTACAATCTGGATATGGCTCCCGACAGAGATCAACTCCGAGCCATGACTCAAAAGGATAGAGAGAGCTTCAAGGAATACGCTCAGGGATGGTGTGAAGTTGCTGCTCAAATTTGTCCCCCACTTGAAGAGAAAGAAATGACGAAAATCTATCTCAAAACTTTGAGTCCATTTTACTACGAACGAATGGTTGCCAGCGCGCCTAGTGACTTTACTGAAATGGTAAATATGGGCGTATGTTTAGAAGAAGCAGTTCGGGAAGGACGCTTGAACAAGGAACCAGAATCTTCTATTGGTCCTAGGAAGTATGAAAGTTCTTTCCAGAAGAAAAAGGATCAAGATGTCAGCAATGTCTTGCACAAAGCAAAGAAGAAGTTTCCACCTTAAGTTGCTACAATAACTCCGGTTGTTAACTCAGCGCCAGCTTATCAACCTCAGGTTTCTCAACAACCATTTCAACAAAGGTCACAACAACCTCAGCAACAGGTTCGACCTCCAAATTTCAACAACAATCGGGTATTAAGGTATCCTGCCTTTGACCCTGTACCAATGCCGTATGAGGAATTGTTTCCAACACTACTGGCAAAAGGACTCATTCAGACAAGAAGTCCTCCAAATCCTGCGAATGGTTCTTCACCATGGTTCAAGGATGACCAATCTTGTCCCTATCATCAGGGGGCTCCGGGTCACAACATTGAGAACTGTCTCCCTTTCAAGACCGACGTTCAAAGATTAGTGAAGAGCAGAATGCTATCCTTCAAAGATACTAATCCTAATGTCCAGGAAAATCCTTTGCCGCAGCATAAAGAAGCTTCCGTAAATCTGATAGATCAACACCCTAATGTCATTCAAATCTACGACATTCGTCAGATAAGGGAAAATCTCATCAAAATGCACGCTAGACAAGCTGGGTACGGCCACGTACCACCTCACAACTACTTCACATGTGAAATTTGTCCAAAGAATAATCAAGGATGTGTTGTAGTTCAAGCTGCATTACAAGAACAGATGGACTTGGGATGGATTCAACACATCCGAGTCAAAACTGAATACAACATCAACATGGTTCAAGGATGTCCAGGAGAGTACAAGATCTACAAAGTTGAAGATCTCGAAGGATCGGTAGTCAGGTTCCATAAGACGTTAAATGGACTTGCCTACTTTGGAACGGATTTCCATCCTTACAGTAGATGCAGAATTTGTCGAAGAAATTCACGAGGATGTTTGCGCGTTCGCAACGACATTCAGAAACTAATGGATGATAATACCATTACAGTTCTTGCCTAAAGAGAAGATGACGAAGTCTTTACCATATCTCCTCAAATTAATCAGGTTGAACCAATGCAAGTCAAGTATGACAGCAAGAAGATAGCAATTGCTCCATTAGTCATATACTTACCAGGTCCTGTACCGTATGAGTCCAGCAAGGCTATACCATACAAGTACAACGCTACATTCATTGAAAATGGTAAGGAAATACCATTACTATCTGTTGTCAACATTGCTGACGTTAGTCGAGTCACTCGAAGTGGACGAGTCTTCAACAAAACAAGAGAAGATACGGAGAAACATTCGAAAGAAGCACCACATAGGCAAGACAATCATCCGACCAATGCTGTTCAAGCGAAAGGAAATGATGAGATCTTGAAATTAATCCAGAGGAGTGAATACAACATTGTAGATCAACTGCTACATACTCCGTCTAGGATATCTGTTCTCTCCCTGCTATTGAGTTCTGAAGCTCATAGGGAAGCTCTACAGAAAGTTTTGGAACAAGCTTTCGTAGAACCTGGTGTTACTGTAGGACAATTCAACAACATCATTGCCAACATCTCCACAGGTACTAATCTAAGTTTCTGTAACGAAGATCTTCCTGAAGAAGGAGTGGACCATAACCTTCCACTTCACATCTCAGTTGGCTGCATGAATGATATACTCACAGGAGTCCTAATAGACAATGGATCCTCTCTCAACGTCATGCCGAAATCAACATTGTCAAGATTATTCTTCAAAGATTACCTGCTAAGGGACAGTCATGTCATCGTCAAAGCATTTGATGGATCAAGAAAGTCAGTTTTTGGAGAAGTAGATCTTCCCATAACTATTGGACCTCAGACGTTCAAAATCACTTTCCAAGTTATGGATTTCCCGACACAATACAGTTGTTTGCTAGGTCGCCCATGGATTCATGAGGCTGGGGCAATTACTTCAACACTTCATCAGAAACTGAAGTTCATAAGAACTGACAAATTGGTAACCGTATGTGGAGAACGAGCTCTGATCGTCAGCAACCTGTCATCATTCTCTGACATAGAACCAAAAGAAGTCGCTGGAACTAAATTCCAAGCACTTTCCTTGGACAAGGAAAAAGGAAAGGAGAAAGCAGCGTCTATTTCTTCCTACAAAGATGCAGTCCAAGTTTTAAAGGATGGCACTACAAGTGGTTGGGGGCACATTGAGATTCCTACCAACAACAAGAATAGAACGGGAGTTGGATTCTTTCCAACATCATCAAAGACTATTCCAAGAATTGAGGTAGTCCTCCCAATTCAAGAAATTTTCCATAATGGAGGTTTTCTTCAACCTGTTCAACAAATAGTCAATACCATTAGTACGGAAAACACCGATGAAGAGGAATGGCTATACTATCTCCACAGAGCAGGATACATCTCCCTATCAGAGTCTGATTCACCTTGCTGTTATCCAACTAAAGGATCTGGAATTAAGACTCAACCAAGCAGTGACAAAGTTACTAACAGCTTCACCACCAGAAATCATGGTTCATCAGAAGAAGTTCCTCCTATCCCCGAAGAAACCTGGGATACATTAGGAGAACCAAGCGGAAATTTCGACTACATGGTGAAATACTCCGCTCCTGAAAGTTCAAAAATCTCTCTTGAAGACATTGTTCCAACTGGATGGAACATCCATTATGAGTACCTCACTCAGCCAAAAGAGATATACAAACCTTTCTATTCATCATCATCAACTGGTGAAGTCATCATTGAGGATTATATCCCCAAGTTACCCACAGAGGCTACGGATTTAGAGTTCACATACCTAGTCAATGCCATCTTGGGAGAAGAGCAAGACCAAAATACAGAAAAGGATGATCTCGAAAGTTTCTCCGACAACGAGTCTCTCCATTTAGAAGATTGGAAGTTTCATCAAAAGAAAGTCTGACATACTCCACTTGGAAATGGGTATGCTCACACCGCTCAGTCTGCTGAAGTAGAAGAAGATCGTCTGAGTGTTGCAAAGACAGTGGTTGGTAAATCAAGACCTACTGTCATACCCTAATTTTGACCCCCCCTGAGATGCCATACCTCTAAGTACCTCATCAAACTCAGGACAGGTACTTAGGGCAATCACTTGTTTGTCTGACACCCAGTCGAGGGTGCTCAAGGACAAAAAGTTCAGGCAAAGGATCAATCAATATGAGAATAACCTCTAATGTAATCATAGGATTCAAATGATTCATTTATTCACCTATGTTGATTAGACAACAATTATCAGAACTCAGGTTTGCTCAGCTAAGGTTTTTAACCCATCGAGGACTGAAATCAGGGACCACATTTGGGAAACCCTAAAAAGCTCCAGGGCACCTATAAATTGATTCAATCATCTTCAACTAATCCATATGAAAATATCCATAAGGCATTACACTGCAATTCAAGATCTACAGTCATCAATTTCATCTGGTCGACAATTAGGGTTTTTGACCTCATTCACCAAGATAATGGACTTTTAATCAGGACATGGTGCCACAACTCAAAGCATGGCTCAATATCCTCCAATAACTCAATATGATCCATTCATATCATTCATTTGATGAGGATAGCTTAATTCACTTGAAATCTCCAGAAACGCGATTCACTTGAAAAAGTCAACTGTACAAGATCACCATTGACATTTTGGAAATTTTGGTCAACCATGACTTTTGAAGTTTTAAATCATCAATATATGATATTTGAAGTCATTTGATCAAGTAAAATCAAGAAAATCAATCAAGTATCAAAAAGTCAAAGTTTGACTTTTCATACTTAGAAAATTTTCGAAGTGTTTTCAAGTGGTTTTTACCAAACTTTGGAAGGGAATATCTCAAAATTTCACCTACAAACTGAAAAAAGCTTCCAACATGAAAGTTGTAGATTTTGATCCAATGAACAACTTTGTCACATATGATTTTTTTGCTAGAAATCAACCATTGAAGAGATATGGAGCTTCAAAGTGACTGCCTTCACAAAACTAGCAAGAAAACCCTAGTTTTCTTCAAACTTTATGGGACTTTTTCACTAATTTCCCTAAGGATTTTGGGCAAACACCAAATTAATGAATTGAAGTACATATTAAGGGCTTTTCAAATTGTATTCAATCATCTTCAAATTCATTATGATCTAAGAGATATGGTTGATCAAAGTTTGGGCATTTGAAGTGAAATTATGGGTCATGTCCAAATTTGAATTTTGCAAACTTTGTACCAATGCCTCTACCAATTGATGCATTCTTGTACATGATATATCATAAAGGATATAGAGGAATCAAATGCATTATTTCATCATTTTTGGCCAAGTTGCAAGAATTCAATGCCATGTGATTAAGTAATCATTACAAAATGGAATATTGGTGAATCATCAAGGAATCTTCTCCTAAGCCAATTAGAGGCTTCTCTGCATCAGAAATGATCCCTAAAGATCAGATTAAATCGAGGGCTAGGGCTTGGGATCAAGAGGAATCAAATTGCCATCATTGCATTTTGGATATTTCTTTGAATTCCTTCATAACCAAGAAACCAAATTAACCTCACTAAGCAAGCTCACCCTCTGTAAACACACTGAACTCTTTGCCTATAAATAAGAGAGCATACCTCGGTAATTAGACACACCAAAGCAACAGAATTCTTGCTTTCTCTTTTCTTTCTTCATACTTAAGTTTTTCAAAGGTTCTTTGGCAAGAAGACTCGGATTCTTCAAACCAAAGCTCTTCCTTTGAAAGTAAGTATTCAAACACATCAAGGGAGGTATTTAGAGGTGATCCAAACCTCTGGAACACTTCTGTACGTGAAGAATCATCATCTTCACCTCTCACATGGAGCTGTTTCAGTTGGGGTCGAGCAAGGAGTTCTGGGCAGTTTCAATCAAAGCTAAGCATCTCAACACCTTCCAAAGGGATCACTGAAGCTATCTGGATCATTGCAACAACTCTGTAGCACACTTTGATCAGAGCCAAATCTCCATTTTTGAGGTAAGTTTTAAGAACTTCAAACTCTATAATTCACGCATGATAAATTAGAAATGAAGTTACCAGTCGGTTTCTGCACCTTTAAGGATCATTAACCCTCAATCAATTGCATCAAATCATGCATATAGAGTATTTCATGTTTAATTTCAGTTTTAGGGTTCTTCGTGTTCATGTGTGTGAATTTTGAATTATAATGAAAATAAATAAAATCAAAGGATACCATCATGATCCTCGTTCAAAAACGAGCAAAATCCATGTTTACATCTTTAAGTTTGGTTGAGAAACGAAGGAGATAGCAAATTCAAAAATTGGAAGCTTGAGGTTGAAGATGAAGATGGTGGCGCCATTTTTTGAATTTCCCATAAACAAGTTTATTTTATTTTGAATGGTAGGCGTGTTATCTACGAATTCATCGTAGTGTCCCAATGGTTACAGCGCGTGTCCAAAAGCCTTGCCTTGCCTTAGATCTGGGGTTCGATCCCCCCTCAGACCTTTTGTTCATTTTATTTTTACAACTCATTTAATGCTTTGCTTTCACATATAATCATATGGGCTCTCTTCCTAAACAGGCCACGCGCGTGGCCCAGTTGGTATTTGTTTTGTCTGGTAACCTATAGGGCGTGGGTTCAACCCTTGGCAAGACCAAACCCCTTTTTTTTAACACTATTTTCTTTCATTTTATTTCATAACTTCACATGATTAAATCACCCATCAATTTAAATCATTTTCTTTTGATTTTTTACACACTTCTCATTTAATATATCTACTTTGAGAATATACCAAAAAAATTACAAAAAAATATATTATTATAGTATATTTTAATTAGGTTAAAAAATCACATATTTTAAGTATGTGTTAATACCTTAAAAAATATAATTTTTATTTGATTTTCGAAACCAAGTCTCTTGTAAAAATATTTGTGATAAAACCCTAACCATTTAGGTCTTAATCAAGATTAGACTTTTTCATTATCTTAATTAAGTTGACTTTTGTATATACTTTAAACTGTTTTCAAATCTCCGATTAGCCAGACGGTCAAAGTTTTCAGACAACAAAACAGTAATCATTTCAATTGCCAATCATTTTCAACTGTTTTTTTATAAACAGTAAATCATTTTTAATGGGCCTCTAATAGAATGTAAGACCCAACACCTTTTTCTTTTCTTAGTTTGTTTTCAAAAACTGTATTTACAAAATCTTCTTTTTGTTTTCAAAACATTCTTCTGGTATTTGAAGGGCATTATTCCCGGTGAAACTCTTCAGATACCTATGTGACCTTTGTCCATCTTCACTTCTTCTGTTTTCAAAAACCTTTAACTGTTTATTATGAATATTCAACAGTTATGAATAAAATTGCTGGTGAGGCTTTGTACATACTCCTTCAAAGGCCTCCACTCCATCCAGGTTAGGCTTTATAGCTTTCAATTTACAGTCTTTATTTAAATTACTGTCAAATATAAATTGTTTATATATTGTTTATATATTAGAACTACGTCTTAGTGTAAACCTTAGGACAGTTAAACTATATATATATATATATATATATATATATATATATATATATATATATATATATATATATATATATATATATATATATATATATATATATATATATATTATAGGACTATGGCCTAGGATTGAGAATGTCTTCCCGGTGAAGGCTCTTTCCTAATTAGAGATCTGTAGTTCAAACCCTCAAGATGAATTATTCCTGGTGAAACATCTTGAAAAAGCCTTAGAACCCAAAATAGGATATATCCACCCAAGAGGAATAATTCCCGGTGAAACCTCTTACCCATTTGCTTAGAGCCAAAATAAGTTAAAAACCACATAGCTTTCTCTTGTGCTATAACAAGGACCCTCGATGACCCTTGATTAGCCTCCTCTTGGGCTTTGTACAAGGACCCACAGGCTTCTTAAAAGCATTTCCAGCTTCCTCTTGAGCTTGTATACAAGGACCCATCATGTTTCTTATAAACATAGGAACAGGTCTTTAATTACCTTTTAGCCTATCCTGGTGAGTTTCTTCCTTTCTTTAAACCAGAATTTAAACAAGCTAAGATTTGTCTCAATCTCATATTGAGTACACCTTTTGGAATGAGAGACATGGACAGTCTCTGTCACCCTTATCTTCATTATTTTCCTTATCAGAGTCTAGGATCCATAGTTATATATCCTCATTCAGTGTCAGCCTTAATCTTGGGCTTTAAACAAGAAGTCTCAATTAGAAAATCCCTCCTTTAAATCAAAAATCACTGGAAAGGGTTAGCCTCCAAAATCACTCCTTTAAATCCAAAATTCCTGGAAAGGGTTAGCTTCCAAAGATCAGTCCTTTAATAGATAACTTCACCAGCTGACTCAAAATCCCTGGAAAGGGTTAGCTTCCAAAAATCAGTCTTTTAATAAATAAATCTTCCAGCAGAGTAAAACTCCCCAAAAGAATCAGCCTCAACCTTGGGCCTCATACAAGGCATGGAACAATAACTTCCCCTATTAAGAGTCACCCACAACCTTGGGCTTTGTACAAGGCAGATAATAGAGTCTCCCCAGTGAGTCCTTCATCATCAAGTAGCCACAAACTTGGGCTTTGTACAAGGCAGATAAACCACATTTCCTGTGTCAAAGATTCTTAATCTCTAGGATCTTTTCCCCATAGAGTCATCCATACTCAGTTTCCTCAACCGTCAGCCACAACCTTGGGCTTTGTACAAGGCAGAAAACAATGTTTTCCCTAGCCAGAGTAGCCACAACCTTGGGCATCATACAAGGCACAAAAAAAGAGTCTCCCTACGTAGAGTTAGCCATAATTTTGGGCTTTGTACAGAACACCAAATAAAATCCATCAAATAAACACTCTCCAACTAGATTCAGCCTCAATTCTGGGCTTTGTACAGAACACAAAAATTCCCTGTAGTTAATCCCCAGTAAAATTATCTCCCATAGTTAATAAAATCAATCAATCAAAAAGCCTCAAGCTTGGGCCTCATACAAGCCAGCTAAAGTCAAATCTTTTATACAGTAGATAGATATAGCTTATCTCTATAGAGAGATCTTTCTCCTATCTCACCACATTCAAAAAAACAAACATTACATTTCATTTTAATTAAGTCTCCCATTTAGGATTTTGAAAGGCATGAGCTGGCAGTAAAACCTAGACATGTGGTAACTTTCCCTAATTTGGATGAGCATCTTTCTTTCATTCAAGACGCAGTTGACTGGTATACTTGCACATAAACAAGTAAGGTCCCCCTCTTGAATGAAATGAATTCAGTTATTTTGTCACTCTTTTTAATGTTTATGGTGGAATATTAGAAATACCTCTCTGTAAAGATGATTTCATGTCTCTTTACTATAAACAGAGATTTAATTCAAGCTTCAACCTTGAGCCCTAGTGATGTACGTTCGAAGGATGTCAACTCAGACTGATAATCAACAATTGCTCATTCATTATTTTCAAGACAGCCTAACTGGTGCTGCACTCAAGTGGTACATGAACTTGGACAGTTCAGAGATTCGTACTTTTAGAGACCTCGGAGAGGCCTTCGTCAAACAATATAAGTACAATCTGGATATGGCTCCCGACAGAGATCAACTCCGGGCCATGACTCAAAAGGATAGAGAAAGCTTCAAGGAATACGCTCAGAGATGGCGTGAAGTTGCTGCTCAAATTTGTCCTCCACTTGAAGAGAAAGAAATGACGAAAATCTATCTCAAAACTTTGAGTCCATTTTACTACGGACGAATGGTTGCAAGTGCTCCCAGTGATTTTACAGAGATGGTAAACATGGGTGTACGTTTATAAGAAGCAGTTTGAGAAGGACGCTTGAACAAAGAACTAGAATATTCTATTGGTCCTAGGAAGTATGGAAGTTCTTTCCAAAAGAAAAAGGATCAAGATGTCAGCAATGTCTTGCACAAAGCAAAGAAGAAGTTTTCACCTCAAGTTGCTACAATAACTCCGGTTGTTAACTCAGCGCCAGCTTATCAACCTCAGGTTTCGCAACAACCATTTCAACAAAGGTCACAGCAACCTCAGCAGCAGGTTTGACCTCCAAATTTCAACAACAATCGGGTACCGAGGTATTTTACCTTTGACCCCGTACCAATGTTGTATGCGGAATTATTTCCAACTCTACTGGAAAAAGGACTCATTCAAACAAGGAGTCCTCCAAATCCGGCAAACAGTTCTTCACCATGGTTCAAGGCTGACCAATCTTGTCCCTATCAATAGGGGGCACCAGGTCACAACATTGAGAACTGTCTCCCTTTCAAGACAGACGTTCAAAGATTAGTAAAGAGTGGAATGCTATCCTTCAAAGATACTAATCCTAACGTCCAAGCAAATCCTTTGCCGCAGCACAAAGAAGCTTCAGTGAATCTGATAGATTAGCACCCCAATGTCATTCAAATCTACGACATTCGTCAAATAGGGGAAAATCTTGTCAAAATGCACGCTAGACAAGCTAGGTACGGTCACGTGCCGCCTCACAACTACTTTACATGTGAAATTTGTCCAAAGAATAATCAAGGATGTGTTGTAGTTCAAGTTGCATTACAAGAACAGATGGACTTAGGATGGATCCAACACATCCAAGTCAAAACTGAACACGACATCAACATGGTTCAAGGATGTACAGGAGAATACAAAATCTACAAAGTCGAGGATCTCGAAGGATCGGTAGTCAGGTTCCGTAAAACTTTAAATGGAATTGCCTACTTTGGAACAGATTTCCATCCTTATAGTAGATGCAGAATTTGTCGAAGAAATTCACGAGGATGTTTGCGTGTTCGCAACGACATTCAGAAACTGATGGATGATAATACCATTACAGTTCTTGCCAACAGAGAAGATGACGAAGTTTTTACCGTATCTCCTCAAATTAATCAAGTTGAACCAACACAAGTTAAGTATGACAGCAGGAAGACAACAATTGCTCCATTAGTCATCTACTTACCAGGTCCTGTACCCTATGAGTCTAGAAAGGCTATACCATACAAGTACAACGCTACATTCAGTGAAAATGGTAAGGAAATACCATTACCGTCTGTTGTCAACATTGCTGATGTTAGTGGAGTCACCAGAAGTGGACGAGTCTTCAACAGAACAACAGAAAATGTGGAGAAACCTTCTGAAGAAGCACCACATAGGCAAGACAATCATCCGACCAATGCTGTTCAAGCGAAGGAAAATGATGAGATCTTGAAATTAATCCAAAGGAGTGAATACAACATTGTAGACCAGCTGCTACATACTCCGTCTAGGATATCTGTTCTTTCCCTACTATTGAGTTCTGAGGCTCATAGGGAAGCTCTACAGAAAGTTTTGGAACAAGCTTTTGTAGAACCAAGTGTTACTGTGAGCCAATTCAACAACATCATTGCCAACATCTCCGCAGGAACAAACTTCAAGCAAGGCACCAAAAATAATTAATTTCCCTAATTAGTTTCCCGAACTACATTAAGCTCTGACTTCCATTAGGGATATGTAGGCATGAGGTTCACAAGGAATCTCAGCGAGCTAATAAAAAACCAAAAATAGTTTGTCTGTCTTTCTTCTTTTTAATTCAATTCAATTCCTTCTCCTAACACAAAGGAGAAACTTTCCCAATAACAAGCAACAAACACATACACATAGACACAGAGAAGGTTCCCGTAGAGTACTACGGATATGTAGGGTGCTTAAACTCTTCCCTATGTATAACCGACCTCCCGGACTCCAGAATTTCTAGTCTAGGTGAATCCCCACACTTAGCAAACTCCTAGGGTTTATTTGAGATATTTTTCCCCTCTCCTACTCGTAGGATAATTAAAAAGTTCGTGTGATATCGTAGGAAGAACTGAAACAAAATTCATCTCGCCCCGGGCGCATTCTCCTTCCAAATTTCACGTGAAGGGTCTAGCGTGCCGTCCTCCCAAGTGAAACGGGCAGGTAAAGAAAATGACAGCCACAGAAAAATGGCGACTCTGCTGGGGAAATAAGTGTTAAAAACCTTGGTTTTTCATCCAAACTAATGGTTGACCTGTTGCTGGTCCAGCCCCAATGAGTAATTAGGGATGCCAAATTCCCCCTCAAACAAGAGAGGTCCTGCCTAACCTCTGTGTTATTTCATGTGATTATTACATATATATTTGTTTATTTTGTTTATTTTGTATCGGGAAAGGGCTTGATTCCCCCTTGTGGTGAGAAATCCTATACCCGGATTTGAGTACAACATAAGATAGGATGGAGGATGTCTTCTCGGTGAAGGCCCTCTAATCTTGGTTCCCAAATCTACTCTTGCGATTTGTCTGGCTTGTTATGATTAACTGCGCCGATGCATTCTGAGACTGATTTGTACCAGGAGGACCTAGAAACCCATTAACCCCACTTAAAGCCTTTTTTAGGACGTAGAGCGGTGATTACGAAAGTAATTGTCACGCAGATACTACATTCAGAGAAAACTCTCTTATAGATACCAGTCAACGTATCTTTAAGGTTGAGCAAAAACTCTGAGATCCCTAGAACTCGTTCTACAGGTACAAAAATCCTTATCCTTAGTTTACCCTGGGGCGAGGTTTGTGATGTGACTTCATGACCACTATACCCTTCTACGCCATGTTTGTTTAAAAACTCTTGTGTGTGCATTCATGCATTCATGCATTCATCATAATAACTAAAAAAACAAAAAGAGTCTTTTTCGAGTCGTTTTTCAAGGAAACTAAATAACGAACGTTTTGAACTTCATAGAAAGAGAGAAACGGAGAAAGGACTTAAGAATCTATACCATGGAATACGAAAGAAAGAGAGCTAGGAAATACACCTTCAAAATTCCTAAGGTAGAGGAATTGGAAAATCTCGAAAAACTGGTGGTCAACCCCCAGGCTTTCAAGGAGAAGTATGGAAAACTTCTGCCTCTTCTCAGCACTAACATTGTGGATGGGATCCTTCCCACATTGGTACAGTTTTACGATCCAACGTATCACTGCTTCACCTTTCCAGATTATCAACTCATGCCTACGTTGGAGGAGTACTCTCGTCTTATTGGAATACCTGTGTACGCGCAAGATCCGTACTCCGGTTTGGAAAAGAATCCTGACGACATTATCATTGCAGCAACTACTCCCTTAAACGTAGTCGACGTCAGAACTCATATGGTGAGTAAAGGAGGAATTCAAGGATTGCCCTCCAAGTTCTTGTTTGATCAAGCTCGGTACTTCGTCAGCATCCAAGATATGAGCGCTTTTGAGGAAATCTTGGCTTTGCTTATCTACGGATTGTTTTTGTTTCCTAACATTAACGACTTCGTCGACATCAACGCAATTAAGATCTTCTTAATTGGAAATCCAGTTCCAACCTTGCTTGCGGATGATTATCACTCTGTGCATTCAAGAAACCTGCAGCAAGGAGGATTAATCACATGCTGTGTACCGTTGTTATATGAATGGTTCGTCTTGCATCTGCCAAAGTCTAGCACTTTGTGGAACATGAGGGATGGCCTTTACTGGTCATAGAAAATCATGTCCCTCACTCATTCGGACATTGAGTGGTGTAGTCATGGCAATGACGAAACCAAGATCATCTTCAATTGTGGAAGTTATCCCAACGTACCCCTTATTGGAACTAAGGGAGGAATTAGTTATAATCCAGCTTTAGCCCGTCGTCAATGCGGCTATCCCATGAAAAACATACCAAGTAATATTCAATTGGAGGGTCTGTTCTTCAAGAACATCGACAATCATGGCAACTTGCTGAAGAAGGAAATTTTCCATGTCTGGCGTCTTGTTCACACAAAAGGGAGAAGGTTGTTAGGAAAACATCTTTGCATCTCCCTGGATCCTTATCTTCAATGGGTACGCGTCAGAGCATTCAAGCTCAGGATGCCATATCAACATCAAGAACCTATTCCCCTAAGGAAACCAATATACCTTTTCTCCACCGATGTTGAAAAACTGCAAGCGGCGTTAAACAAAGTATGCCAAGAAAGGAATGCTTTGAGGAACAAGTATCGAATCGTCAACACGGAAAATGTTGAGATTCATAACATCCTAAGAATGAAGGATGAGTAACTTGAAGTACTCGATCGACTAGTGACACACTCGTCACTTTCTCATCATATCCCTCCTGCTTCCTGGATCATTGATCAGCTCACGTCAGAGAATGCTCAGCTCGAGAAACAGAAGAAAATGTTAGCACGTGAAGTCGGCTCTTCGTCAAAGTTTTAGAGTCCTTTCTCTCTGTTTCTCTGTATTTCCCTTTTCTAAGTGTGTAAAAAACGGCATTTTCGCTTAATTAATAAAAAGTTTGATGTTTCATAACGTAATTATGGTGTTTCCTTAAAAAATATTAACTTAATTACACATCATGCATCGCTTTAGTCGTACGCACTGACACGAGAATTGTCGCGGATCTAATAGTCACTTTCCTTTCTCCAGAAAGAGAGGAGGAGAAGGAGGTGAACCAAGACATTCAAGTTGTCTCATCCATACAACACTCGTTCAAGTCGCAAGAAAAGAATGGAAGACTTTGAACAAGAGAATGGAGAATTCAGAGAAGAGGTTACTACTCTCAAAGATGCTGTTGAAAGGCTCAATAGTATGGTAGAAGCCCTGGTAGTTGCACAGAATCGACCAACGCCAGAAGAACCACAAAGGACTGTGGTGTCCGAGGTTGTTTCTACTCTTATTCCTCAGTATACCATGCCACCCAACCGACCTTGGGGCATGCCGTATAACTTTATTCCAGACGGGTACATACCCCCAGTTTCTGAAGTTCCAAGAGCTACAACAGAGAGGCATCCATCGAAGGGTTACGGACCTCTGGAAATTGAAGTTCCAAGAGCAACGGCAATGGGTTTTACAAAACAGAATGTTGAGATTCCGAGATCTGCTGTCATGGCTTCTCCACAACTGATTATGCATACTTTTCCTCCACCAGGCGGACAAGTATATCATCACGCTCCCAGTGAGGACGCTGGCGTGTATGAAAGATTGGACGAGTTCCAGGAACAGTTTCTGCAAATGCAGAAGGAACTCAAGACTCTCCGAGTACAAGATCTATTTGGAAAGAATGCTGCAGACCTCTGTCTGGTTCCAAATGTTAAGATTCCTCACAAATTCAAAGTACCAGATTTCGAGAAGTACAAAGGGAATTCATGCCCACAAAGTCATTAAGTTTCTGTGACGAAGATCTTCCTGAAGAAGGAGTGGACCATAATCTTCCACTTCACATCTCAATTGGCTACATGAACGATACACTCACAGGAGTCCTAATAGACAATGGATCCTCTCTCAATGTTATGCCCAAATCAACATTGTCAAGATTATCCTTAAAAAAATACCCCCTAAGGGACAGTCATGTCATCGTCAGAGATGGATCAAGGAAGTCAGTTTTTGGAGAAGTAGATCTTCCCATAACTATTGGACCTCAGACGTTCAAAATCACTTTCCAAGTTATGGATATCCCAGCACAATACAGTTGTTTGCTAGGTCGCCCATGGATTCATGAGGCTGGGGCAATTACTTCCACACTTCATCAGAAACTGAAGTTCATAAGAAATGACAAATTGGTAACTATATGTGGAGAACGAGCTCTGATCGTCAGCAACCTGTCATCATTCTCCGACATAGAACCAAAAGAAGTTGTTGGAACTAAATTCCAAGCACTTTCCTTAGATAAGGAAAAAGGAAAGGGGAAAGCAGCGTTTATTTCTTCCTACAAAGATGCAATCCAGGTTGTAAAGGATGGCACTACCAGTGGTTGGGGGCACATTAATATTCCTACCAACAACAAGAACAGAACAGGAGTTGGATTCTTTCCAACATCATCAAAGGCTATTCCAGGGATTGAGGTAGTTCTCCCAATTCAAGAAACTTTCCGCAGTGGAGGTTTTCTTCAACCTGTTCAACAAACAGTCAATACCATCAGTACGAAAAACACCGATGAAGAGGAATGGCTATCCTATCTCCAAAGAGCAGGATACATATCCCTATCAGAGTCTGATTTACCTTGCTGTTATCCGACTAAGGAATCTGAAAATAAGACTCAACCATGCAATGAAGAAGTTACCAACAGCTTCACCACCAGAAGTCATGGTTCATTAGAAGAAGTTCCTTCTATCCCCGAAGAAACCTAGGATACATTAGGAGAACCAAGCGGAAAATTCGACTACATGGTGAAATACTCCGCTCCTGAAAGTTCAAAAATCTCTCTTGAAGACATTGTTCCAACTGGATGGAACATTGATTACGAGTATCTTACTCAACCAAAAGAGATATACAACCCTTGCTATTCATCATCAGCATCTGGTGAAGTCATTATTGAGGATTACATCCCCAAGTCACCCTCAGAGGCTACGGATTTAGAGTTCACATACCTAGTCAATGCCATATTGGGAGAAGAGCAAGATCAAAATACAGAAGAGGATGATCTCGAAAGTGTCTCCGACAACGAGCCTCTCCATTCAGAAGATTGGAAGTTTCCTCAAAAGAAAAACCGACATACTCCACTTGGAAACGGGTATGCTCACACTGCTCAGTCTGCTGAGGCGGAAGAAGATCGTCTAAGTGTTGCAAAGACAGTGGTCGGTAAATCAAGACCTACCACAGGCCAACTTAAGCCTAAGGTGCCAGATTACTTAGTGCACAATGGGGTTCGCCACTATTGGACAGCTGTTGAAGTTTCGACCGTTGTTCGCACTCCTAAGTAGGAACTTTCACCGTTATTTTGTCCTCTCACCATAGCCCAGGGTGAAGAGATGTTTCATAGGGCTTTGCATTTTACTTTTTCTTAGGAAAATGTCCCTCTTTGTTTCGCCCAAAGCAATAGAGTTTTGTTTTATAGGGTCTGTGTTTCAAGAAATGACTGTCAATAAATAAAAATGTCATTTTGTTCCTTCGTTAGTTTTTCCTTTTCTTTTTTCGGAAATTGGTAATCCTAAAAAACACCCTTAAAAAACATCAAAACATTCTATTAACTGCATACACCGAGTCTTCCCTCGTTGTCTAAATAAAACTTATCACACATATGCAGATTAATCGTAAAACACCCCGTTGAAACGTGCGATCGTATGACTTCTCCAAGCTTTGGGTTTCCTGTATTCGAGGCAGAGGAAGAAGAAGACGAAGAAATATCAAAGGAAATTTCACGGTTACTTCAACAAAAGGAAGAGGCCATTCAGCCATACAATGAGCCTCTAGAGATCATTAACCTTGGTTCCGATGGAAACAGAAAAGAGGTTAAGATTGGAGCTTCGCTCAGTTCAGAGATCAGAGAGAGTTTGATACAACTGCTCATAGAATTCTCAGATGTCTTCGCTTGGTCCTATCAGGATATGCCAGGATTGGATACCAGTATAGTGGAACATCACTTACCATTAAAAGCAGAGTGCCCTCCGGACAAGCAAAAATTGAGAAGAACTCATCCGGAGATGGCTATGAAAATCAAAGAGGAAGTTCAAAAGCAAATCAACGCTGGTTTCCTCGTCACTTCAGAATACCATCAATGGTTAGCTAACATTGTTCCCGTTCCTAAGAAAGACGGAAAAGTCCGCATGTGCGTCGACTACAGAGATTTGAACAAAGCTAGCCCTAAGGATGATTTTCCTTTACCACATATCGACATGTTGGTCGACAGTACAGCAAAATCCAAAGTTTTCTCATTCATGGACGGATTTTCAGGATACAACCAAATCAAGATGGCACCTGAAGACATGGAGAAAACAGCTTTCATCACCTGTAGCAACCTGCCCTAAAAATTAGACTTTCAGAGTTGCCACCTATTCTACCAAGGAGAATAGGAAACCTTACACAGTTAAGAGATCGGGGTAAGATTATTATAATCAGGTCGAGGGAAGGTGTTAGGCACCCTCAACCCCTTCCTATGGCTTTGAATCTAAGGTAACAGTTTTATGGCTAAAATTATTAAGGGTTTATAGCTAAGGAAATGAACAGGGAAAAAAGTGAGATTATGGGGAAGGGGACTCGCCTTGTTACCAAGTGCCTACGTATCTCCTTATGGAGAATCAGAGTCAACGTAGTTCGGGGCAGGGTTGTACGCCCTTAGGTTAGAATTTGATTTGATATGGTTTGAAGGCTGTTTTAAAGGTTTTTTGAATGGCCTATCGTAGTTTTGAAAATCACAGGGATGGAAATCTTTAGTTACGTGGTTTAGTGTGTTTTAAATGTTTGGCGTACAACCCTGGTTTTAATTTGTTACCATTAGTTGCGATAATCAATAGGTTTGATTACCATGGGTAACGGATTGAAGGGAGGATTGCTAACCACTATAATCGATAGATTCGATTATCACGAATAGCAAATGTGTATATTTGAAATAATTAATTTGATCGTTACTCCTCATAATCAATAGATTTGATTACGAATAATAACGAGTTTTTATAAAGGGGAAATGCTAATCATCGTAACCAATAGCTTTGGTTAAAACCATTTAGCAGAATATAAATGATTTGAATTTAATTAATTAAGTAATTGATAATTATCCACCACGATCAATTAATTTAATCGAAGCGAATAAAATTCTAAAATTATTTGGCTAAAATCTAAGATGGTTAGAAAAAACCCTAATCCTAATACTTTGGCCACTGGCCAGTGGGATTGAGCGAACCCTAACCATTATCAACTTTTCTAGGGTTTGTTGTGATCTTTGTAATTAAAATTAGAATAAATTAAATCGAATACTTTGAAGAAAAAAGTCGGGAAAATAATTCTAATCCTAATTCTAATTCTAATCCTAGTTTATATTAAATTAAATTAATTAAATCAAGTATAATCAAATAAACATTTAACCTAAATAACTAAATAAATAAATAACAAATAAATAAATAAAATCTATAAAGAACCTGGGTGGTGATTCTGTGCAGCGCACCTGGGGAATTCTATGGTAAGGCTGCACTCTTGGCCTTTAGATTTGCTTGTGATGTGATCGTAAGGTCCAGATGTGACGGCGCACGGTGGGTTCTTGCACATGGGATCTTCGTATGGAAATTAATTGGAAAAAAACTTGCAGGGGCTAGATATCGAACTGGAGACATCATAGTCACGCCTTTCATCCCTAACCATATGTATCCCACGTTTTTGTTGTCTAAAGAACAAACAGCAAAGATAATATACATAAATCAAATCAAAATATATTAATCAAATCCAATTTTCCACGCGTGGGCCCCTGGATGTCTTGAATAGCCAATCGCGTGAGGGGAGAAGAGAAGACTTTGATGACCGTCCAATAAAGAGTGGAGAGAGGAATGGGAATCGTTGACCAGCGAATCACGCTGTCCCAGGAACGCGTCCATGGCCCCCCCTTATCCAGTCATCATCTTCCTCACATCTCCTGCGGAAACAGCAATGGATTTTCCTGCGGATATAGTTGCAGGAAATCCTTCAAAATCCAAAATCTGCAAGAACGCCATCAACGAAGAAAGCAAAATACCCAGATCACCTTAAAAACATCCCCTGATCACGAATACGATGTTTTTTTGGCCTAAAATTCGCTGGAACATAGAATACGAATCAGTTTCTTCCTTATGCCCTATTAATGGTGTTTATGAAATCATGCGTCTAAACTCTTAAACTAGTATCCAAACTTGATCTAAATGACTTCAAAAGCACGTTAGTAATATCATATAATGTTAAAATACGTTAACATGCAAAAAACGAAGATTTATAACGTGAATGAATACCATGATCATACCACGTGAGCTTCATGAGTGTTCACGCCTAGAAACACTCTCTGCTGGCTCCTTGATGTGTTAAGGAAAGAATTCGACGACTATAGCTGTTGGGAACGTGTCCTCTCCCGAAATCTCTCTTGCCCTAGTTCTTTTAAACTTTGCAATCTTTGAAACCCTAGGGTTTTCTCTCAATCTCCTCCCCCTCTCTCCTAAATGTTTCAGAATATATATCCTATCCTATTAGGGTTCAAACTTTAGAAAAAGAAATCAATCAATCATTAATCCAAAAAAAAGAAGAAAGATTTTGTATAAAATCTTTCTAATTTTGAAAAAAACTATTCCATGCATATTTTCCATTTAATCTTGGCCCTTGGATCATTTTTGAATTTGATTTGAATTAATGAGAAAGAAATATAATTATTCCATGATTTATTTGATTTTATTTGAAATTAAAATCTCATGTAAATAAAATAATATTGCAAAAATGATACTATTTGGTCAATGAGCTCTTTATGGGCCTTAAGTCACGTGGATAAGTTGAACATTAAAGCCCATTTGATAAATAATCAAGATTTCTCAATGTTGGCTTCATGTAATTTCTCCAAAATCGACCAACTTGTGCGCATCATATCTCCTCCCATTTTAATCATACAAACGCATTCTAGGACTTTTTAGAAAGCTTGATGAGTCCTTTAAAACCTCCTTTTGGTTTCACCTCAATTGGAGCTTTCGTACTCAAGTTATGAGCTTTGACCCAAAAGGTGTCTTTTGTTGACTTTTTGGAGGACCTATAATGTATTGGACCATACTCTTAAATGAAGCATTTCTAGCCTTGGCTTGTGAGATACAAAGTTGTAGAGAATCCAATTTCCTTCAAAATAGGCTTTGAGTGAGAAATTTTTGATACTCCATGTGGAAGTTATGGTCAGTCAAAGTTGAGTTGACTTTTCCTATAAAAACCCTAATTTGAACCTTTGAATTTGTTCATCTCTGAGTTTTTATTAATGGATCATGATCAACCTTTGATCAAATGATGGATATAACCTCACCTACTTGATGTTGACCAAAATTCTTGAAGTTTGACTGCATTTTGACTATAGTTGACTTTTAGGTCAACGTAGTCGATTATTGATCATCTGAACCATTGAGTGAGCAATCTTTGGAATAGAAGCTTGTCATTTGACATGGAGGTGCCTTGAGGCATATGAGGGACCTTGAGATCCATTTGAGGCCTTGGAGATTCAAAATCCTTTGATAAAAATGCAAACCCTAATTTTGGATAGGAGAGTGTGACTTGAGAAAACCTTAGAACCTTGAGTTATTGGAGATAAAATGAGGAACCTTTGATTGAATATAAGAGGGCAAATTTTGGGGTATGACATCACCCCCTAGGGAATGTTCTGCTACCGCGTTATGCCTTTTGGACTAAAGAACGCAGGAGCGACTTATCAAAGAGCCATGACTACACTTTTCCACGACATGATGCATAAGGAAGTGGAAGTCTATGTGGATAACAGAAGCCGAGTGGTGTCAAGCAGATTCGATGAATTGAACTTAATCGAAGAAAAGCGCATGATAGCTTTATGCCACGGACAGCTATATCAACAAAGAATGAAGAAAGCTTTCGACAAAAAGGTTCGACCTCGCGCAATCAAAGAAGGCGACCTTGTACTAAAAAAGATTCAATCTTTTCTCACAAATTCGAGAGGGAAATGGACTCCCAATTATGATGGCCCATACGTGGTCAAGAGAGTTTTCTCAGGAGGAGCCTTAATACACACGACTATGGATGGAGAAGAATTCACCCGTCCTGTAAACGTCGACGCAGTCAAGAAATACTTCTCCTAAATAAACAAAAGTGTTAGACGCTGGCCTGAGGATCTAGAGGGGGGGTGAATAGATCTCACAGAGTTTTTCGGAATTATTTCGAACTAAAGCGAAAGCGGTTCTGAATCGACTTGCGTCTATTCCGGACCGTTATTGCAAGGGTCGTATATGTGACAAAACCACAAGATAATTGAGATTAACGATGAAGTGATATGTTATCGAATCAATACGTTTCATAGCTGAAAATCAATTAACTTCTAAATTGACAAACTTTGATTTGCAATGCAGTAATAATGGAATAAGCAAAAAGACAAACACTTGGTGATAATGTTCAAGTTGATGATGATTCAAGATGTGGTGAATTGTGATGTTTATGCAGAACCTTAATTCACAATTTTAACACTTGAATCGTTAATCAATTTTGCAATTATGACCAAATATGAACAGAACGTAAATGAAAAGATAAAAGCGACAAGAACACGATATTTGTTCAGGCAGTTCGTCGATCGTCCTCGCTACGACTACGTCTGCCCCCAATTCCAAATTGAAATTGGGAAATCTTCCATTAATGTAGAAAGTAGTATATACAAAGAAGAAAACAAAGCGATAAACAATAAACCGAATTTGTCGATCCTTTCTTCTTCCCCCTTAATCTTGATCCAGATCAAGGTGATCCAAGAGCTTCACTTGATCCCTTTTCTGCAGTGTCTTGAATTGCCTTGAACCCTTGTTCTTCAATCTTCACACTCAGATGGATCCTCGATGAAACCTCTTGATAAAAACCCCCAAGAAACACCTATCTTGGAGGACAAAACCCTCGGATTTTATTCACCAAAAACCCCACAAATCTTCACCCACTAGGAATCTTCAATTCTGTTCCATGGACGTTATCGAACTCGATCACTAACCCTCAACGCAAGAATGATTATGTGTAATTGTGTTGGAGATGACGAAGAACGAAGATGAGAAGCCTTTGTGTATCTTTCAGTCGTTGGTGTTGTTTTCAATAATTGAACCTTGGACAATATATATGAGAGCTTTTCAGTTGATGCAGAGAAAACCAGAAATTTTGGCAGTTTTGATCAGATAGGTCGACCTAATTTAGGGCTGGGTCGACCTAACAGAGCTGCATATCCTTTGGATGTTATTTTTGATCAAATAGGTCGACCTAATTTAGGGCTGGGTCGACCTAACAGAGCTGCATATCCTTTGGATGTCATTTGTTCCCAGTTAGGTCGACCTGTCAAAGAAGTAGGTCGACCAAAATCCACTTCAGATGCGTTTTGGGGATATTTTCTCAGATTAGGTCGACCTAGTTGTTGTGTAGGTCGACCTAGCAGAATCATATGTAAATTTCTTCATTTTAGGTCGACCTGTGTTGGGAGTAGGTCGACCTGACTGCTGATTTTCTGAGTTCCTCTTATTTTGCTTGTGTTGAGTCGACCTGTATGCATAGTAGGTCGACCTGCTCTGTTATGAGTGACCAAAGCTTGCTTTTCTTTGAGTTCTTCTGCTTGTACCTTGTTGCTTGTATGCTTGTTGAGTTTGCCATGAATCAAAAACATCTTTGTGAGTGTGATCTTGTATTCACAAAAAGAACAGCTCGCTAAGTTGAAAACTCGCAAAGAGCGACTTAGGCAAAAAAGAGCGTCTCGTTGAATCGAAAACCCGAAAGGGCGATTCAGGCAAAAGTTAGAGACATAGAAGAAATATATATAATCAATCCCGGTAGACTTAAAACCCGAAAGGGGTAGTCTACGCAAAAGTTAGGGATATATGGCAAGTAACTGTGTTCAGGACAAACTTGATCATCCAGAGAATCCATAGCGGAGTATTCATCATCAGTAGGTCATCTTCTATGAAGCACGAATATGGCGCAATTCAGAGTGGAAGGGAAAGACAACGGTCGTCACGTTTCATCGTATCCCTTTTCTTGAAAATTACCAATTTCCAACTTTGTAAATACTCCGTGGAATCAAGCATTTGGCTGATTACCACTCCATAAATAATAATTTGAGCCTTGTGCCTTTTCTTTGCAATCGAGTCTTATTCAGTTTCTTAAAATGCATTTTTTTAGTTTAACAGTCATTTTCTTAAAACAAAATGTTTTCATAAAATAAAATGAATTTACTTGCAAAATAAAGGTGAAATTTCTTTCTAAGATTTACAAACAATAGGAAGAATGCAAACAGTTGCTCCGAGAACGGTTGAGACTCCGGGAACAAATTTCCCCATGAGATCGCTTTGCGAACATCTCCCGATGACGGATCTTCACTTCAATTCATATCACTCAAAACAGCGGGCAACTGGTAGCCAGTTATCCCCAACGAAGTGCAAACTGCAAGAAGAAGACATCTTCTGATCAACACAGATTCAAGTCGTATCATAAGATTTCACATCCGCGACAGTTTTATTCACATTCACTTTACATTCATAATATTCATGCATACTTCGCACATCATAATAGCATAGTTAGCATAGTCTAGTTAGGCTTTGATCATGTTAATGCCCGATTCACTTGGGCATATACTCGAGTTTCCCCTTCGATTCGTGAAAGAACTTTCCTCTTCATGATGACGGTTAATACGCAAAGATCTCCCCAAGCAGGTTAACAAATGGTGGTTTTTCGAAGAAAAATAGTTTGTTCACTTTGAGAAATCCTCAGCAAGTCAACAAATGGTAATCTCCCTCAAAGAGATAGTTTGTTCAATCCCAAGCAAAGTCGACAATAGATATCTTCTTCAGATAAGATAGTTTGTTCACTTTTGGAATTCCCCAACTGAGATTCTCCTGCAGAGCGACACTCGACAATCTTCTTCAAATAGGATGGTTTGTTTCGCATTTGAATTCCTCACAGAGTCGACGAGCGGTGTTCTTCTCCAAGTAGTTCAGATTCCCCGACATAATTGACGAGTGATAGTTTTTCCTCCTGGAAAACAGTTTGGTAATTCCCCAGCAGGGCCAATAGATGGCACTTTTCGTCAAGGAAAATAATTTGGAATCTCCCCAGCGGATCGACAAATGGTAGTCTTCTTCCGGAAGACAATTTGATCACTTCCAAAGCTTTCTCAGCATAAGTCGGTGAATGGTAGTTTTCTTTCCAAAGACAGTTCGTCAACTTTCAAGCAAAGTCATTAGCCCCTCAAAAGGAGCGCATGATCATAGGATATTCCTTCAAAGACGTCAAGTTGGAAGGAAATCATGGTGAAGTTTCTTAGTTGCCATCAAATGGTATCTCATCTCCAAGTGCTGATGAGAAGTTTGATGAGGAAACAAACCTTTGAAGTTTCTTAGTTGCCATCAAATGGTATCTCATTTCCAAGTGCTGATGAGAAGTTTGATGAGGAAACAAACCTATGAAGTTTCTTAGTTGCCATCAAATGGTATCTCATCTCCAAGTGCTGATGAGAAGTTTGATGAGGAAACAACCCTTGGAGATTTTCTCTTCATCAGAGATATCTTCCAAAAGATGATGAAGTTTCTTAGTTGCCATCAAATGGTATCTCATCTCCAAGTGCTGATGAGAAGTTTGATGAGGAAACAACCCTTGGAGATTTTCTCTTCATCAGAGATATCTTCCAAAAGATGACGAAGTTTCTTAATTGCCATCAAATGGTATCTCACCTCCAAGTGCTGGTGAGAAGTTTGATGAGGAAACAAACCTTTGGAGAATCTCTCTTTATCTGAGATATTGTCCAAAATCACAACTGAGACCAGTTTCACGATTTAAACATCCGAAGCTAGAGGAGGTTGTTTACCTTTTTCTAAGTAGTAAACGCTTAGTTAAAGAAGATGGATCACGCATTTCGCATAACCATCCATTCACCAGAATTCGCATAACACATTTCTACAGGAGATTATCTCCCTATCCCCCGCCAAGTGCGAAAACGGGATCAAGTCATGCGAGGATTTTTATTATCATTACAACATCTCAGGAACGCCCAAAATTCGGGCATTCTTTGGTATTTAAGTCTCTTTCGCACAGGAGAGATCAAGATGTCAATCTTTCTCCCTCCGGACGAAATAAACTTAAATAGGGGCATCTGTCATACCCTAATTTTGACCCCACTGAGATGCCATACCTCTAAGTACCTCATCAAACTCAGGACAGGTAATTAGGGCAATCACTTGTTTGTCTGACACCCAGTCGAGGGTGCTCAAGGACAAAAATTTCAGGCAAAGGATCAATCAATATGAGAATAACCTCTAATGCAATCATAGGATTCAAATGATTCATTTATTCACCTATGTTGATTAGACAACAGTTATCAGAACTCAGGTTTGCTCAGCTAAGGTTTTTAACCCATCGAGGACTGAAATCAGGGACCACATTTGGGAAACCCTAAAAAGCTTCAGGGCACCTATCAATTGATTCAATCATCTTCAAATAATCCATATGACAATATCCATAAGGCATTACACTGCAATTCAAGATCTACAGTCATCAATTTCATCTGGTCGACAATTAGGGTTTTTGACCTAATTCACCAAGATAGTGGACTTTTAATCAGGACATGGTGCCACAACTCAAAGCATGGCTCAATATCCTCCAATAACTCAATATGATCCATTCATATCATTCATTTGATGAGGATAGCTTAATTCACTTGAAATCTCCAGAAACGCGATTCACCTAAAAAAGTCAACTATACAAGATCACCATTGACTTTTTGGAAATTTTGGTCAACCATGACTTTTGAAGTTTTAAATCATCAATATATGATATTTGAAGTCATTTTATCAAGGAAAATCAAGAAAATCAATCAAGAATCAAAAAGTCAAAGTTTGACTTTTCATACTTAGAAAATTTTCTAAGTGTTTTCAAGTGGTTTTAACCAAACTTTGGAAGGGAATATCTCAAAATTTCACGTACAAACTGAAAAAAACTTCCAACATCAAAGTTGTAGATTTTGATCCAATGAACAACTTTGTCACATATGATTTTTTGGCTAGAAATCAACCATTGAAGAGATATGGAGCTTCAAAGTGACTGCCTTCACAAAACTAGCAAGAAAACCCTACTTTTCTTCAAACTTTATGGGACTTTTTCACTAATTTCCCTAAGGATTTTGGGAAAACACCAAAATAATGAATTGAATTACATATCAAGGGCTTTTCAAATTGTATTCAATCATCTTCAAATTCATTATGAGCTAAGAGATATGGTTGATCAAAGTTTGGGCATTTGAAGTGAAATTATGGGTCATGTCCAAATTTGAATTTTGCAAACTTTGTACCAATGCCTCTACCAATTGATGCATTCTTGTACATGATATATCAGAAAGGATATATAGGAATCAAATGCATTATTTCATCATTTTTGGCCAAGTTGCAAGAATTCAATGCCATGTGATTAAGTAATCATTACAAAATGGAATATTGGTAAATCATCAAGGAATCTTCTCCTAAGCCAATTAGAGGCTTCTCTGCATCAGAAATGATCCCTAAAGATCAGATTAAATTGAGGGCTAGGGCTTGGGATCAAGAGGAATCAAATTGTCATCATTGCATTTTGGATATTTCTTTGAATTCCTTCATAACCAAGAAACCAAATTAACCTCACTAAGCAAGCTCACTCTCTGCAAACACACTCACTCTCTCTTTGCATACCTCAGTAATTAGACACACCAAAGCAACAGAATTCTTGCTTTCTCTCTTTTTTCTTCATACTTAAGTTTTTCAAAGGTTCTTTGGCAAGAAGACTCGGATTCTTCAAACCAAAGCTCTTCCTTTGAAAGTATGTATTCAAACACATCAAGGGAGGTATTTAGAGGTGATCCAAACCTCTGGAACACTTCTGTACGTGAAGAATCATCATCTTCACCTCTCACTTGGAGCTGTTTCAGTTGTGGTCGATCAAGGAGTTCTTGGCAGTTTCAATCCAAGCTAAGCATCTCAACACCTTCCAAAGGGATCACTGAAGCTATCTGGATCATTGCAACAACTCTGTAGCACACTTTGATCAGAGCCAAATCTCCATTTTTGAGGTAAGTTTTAAGAACTTCAAACTCTATAATTCACGCATGATAAATTAGAAATGAAGTTACCAGTCGGTTTCTGCACCTTTAAGGATCATTAACCCTAAATCAATTGCATCAAATCATGCATATAGAGTATTTCATGTTTAATTTCAGTTTTAGGGTTCTTCGTGTTCCTGTGTGTGAATTTTGAATTATAATGAAAATAAATAAAATCAAAGGATACCATCATGATCCTCGTTCAAAAACGAGCAAAATCCATGTTTACATCTTTAAGTTTGGTTGAGAAACGAAGGAGATAGCAAATTCAAAAATTGGAAGCTTGAGGTTGAAGATGAAGATGGTGGCGCCATTTTTTGAATTTCCCAGAAACAAGTTTATTTTATTTTGAATGGTAGGCGTGTTATCTATGAATTCATCATAGTGTCCCAATGGTTACAGTGCGCGTCCAAAAGCCTTGCCTTGCCTTAGGTCTGGGGTTCGATCCCCCCCTCAGACCTTTTGTTCATTTTATTTTTACAACTCATTTAATGCTTTGCTTTCACATATAATCATATGGGCTCTCTTCCTAAACAGGCCACGCGCGTGGCCCAGTTGGTATTTGTTTTGTCTGGTAACCTATAGGGCGTGGGTTCAACCCTTGGCAAGACCAAACCCCTTTATTTTAACACTATTTTCTTTCATTTTATTTTATAACTTCACATGATTAAATCACCCATCAATTTAAATCATTTTCCTTTGACTTTTTACACACTTCTCATTTAATATATCTACTTTGAGAATATACCAAAAAAATTACAAAAAAATATATTATTATAGTATATTTTAATTAGGATAAAAAATCACATATTTTAAGTATGTGTTAATACCTTAAAAAATATAATTTTTATTTGATTTTCGAAACCAAGTCTCTTGTAAATATATTTGTAATAAAACCCTAACCATTTAGGTCTTAATCAAGATTAGACTTTGTCATTATCTTAATTAAGTTGACTGTTGTATATAGTTTAAACTGTTTTCAAATCTCCGATTAGCCGGACGGTCAAAGTTTTCAGACAACAAAACAGTAATCATTTCAATTGCCAATCATTTTCAACTGTTTTTTTATAAACAGTAAATCATTTTTAATGGGCCTCTAATAGAGTGTAAGACTCAACACCTTTTTCTTTTCTTAGTTTGTTTTCAAAAACTGTATTTACAAAATCTTCTTTCTATTTTCAAAACATTCTTCTGGTATTTGAAGGGCATTATTCTCGGTGAAACTCTTCAGATACCTATGTGACCTTTGTCCATCTTCACTTCTTCTGTTTTCAAAAACCTTTAACTGTTTATTATGAATATTCAACTGTTATCAATAAATTTGCTGGTGAGGCTTTGTACATACTCCTTCAAAGGCCTCCACTCCATCCAGGTTAGGCTTTATAGCTTTCAATTTACAGTCTTTAGTTAAATTACTGTCAAATATAAAATCTTTATATACTGTTTATATATTAGAACTACGTCTGAGTGTAAACCTTAGGACAGTTAAACTATATGTATATTATAGGACCATGGCCTAGGATTGAGAATGTCTTCCCGGTGAAGGCTCTTTCCTAATTAGAGATCTGTAGTTCAAACCCTCAAGATGAATTATTCCCGGTGAAACATCTTGAAAAAGCCTTAGAACCCAAAATAGGATATATCCACCCAAGAGGAATTATTCCCGGTGAAACCTCTTACCCATTTGCTTAGAGCCAAAATAAGTTCAAAACCACATAGCTTTCTCTTGTGCTATAACAAGGACCCTCGATGACCCTCGATGACCCTCGATTAGCCTCCTCTTGGGCTTTGTACAAGGACCCACAGGCTTCTTAAAAGCATTTCCAGCTTCCTATTGAGCTTGTATACAAGGACCCATCAGGTTTCTTATAAACATAGGAACAGGTCTTTAGTTACCTTTTAGCCTATCCTGGTGAGTTTCTTCCTTTCTTTAAACCAGACTTTAAACAAGCTAAGATTTGTCTCAATCTCATATTGAGTACACTTTTTGGAATGAGAGACATGGACAGTCTCTGTCACCCTTATCTTCATTATTTTCCTTAGCAGAGTCTAGGATCCATAGTTATGTATCCTCAGTCAGTGTCAGCCTTAATCTTGGGCTTTAAACAAGAAGTCTCAATTAGAAAATCCCTCCTTTAAATCCAAAATCCCTGGAAAGGGTTAGCCTCCAAAATCACTCCTTTAAATCCAAAATCCCTGGAAAGGGTTAGCTTCCAAAGATCAGTCCTTTAATAGATAACTTCACCAGCTGAGTCAAAATCCCTGGAAAGGGTTAGCTTCCAAAAATCAGTCTTTTAATAATTAAATCTTCCAGCAGAGTAAAACTCCCCAAAAGAATCAGCCTCAACCTTGGGCCTCATACAAGGCGTGGAACAATAACTTCCCCTGTTAAGAGTCAGCCACAACCTTGGGCTTTGTACAAGGCAGATAATAGAGTCCCCCAGTGAGTCCTTAATCATCAAGTAGCCATAACCTTGGGCTTTGTACAAGACAAATAAACCACATTTCCTGTGTCAAAGATTCCTAATCTCTAGGATCTTTTCCCCATAGAGTCATCCATTCTCAGTTTCCTCAACAGTCAGCCACAACCTTGGGCTTTGTACAAGGCAGAAAACAATGTTTTCCCTAGCCCAAGTAGCCACAACCTTGGGCTTCATACAAGGCATAAAAAAAGAGTCTCCCTAAGTAGAGTTAGCCACAATTTTGGGCTTTGTACAGAACACCAAATAAAATCCATCAAATAAACACTCTCCAACTAGATTCAGCCTCAATTCTGGGCTTTGTACAGAACACAAAAATTCCCTGTAGTTAATCCCCACTAAAATTATCTCCCAGAGTTAATAAAATCAATCAATCAAAAAGCCTCAAGATTGGGCCTCATACAAGCCAGCTAAAGTCAAATCTTTTATACAGTAGATAGATATAGCTTATCTCTATAGAGAGATCTTTCTCCTATCTCACCATATTCAAACAAACAAACATTACATTTCATTTTAATTAAGTCTCCCATTTAGGATTTTGAAAGGCATGAGCTGGCAGTAAAACCCAGACATGTGGTAACTTTCCCTAATTTGGATGAGCATCTTTCTTTCATTCAAGATGCAGTTGACTGGTATACTTGCACATAAACAAGTAAGGTCCCCCTCTTGAATGAAATGAATTCAGTCATTCTGTCACTCTTTTTAATGTTTGTGGTGGAATAGTAGAAATACCTCTCTGTAAAGATGATTTCATGTCTCTTTACTATAAACAGAGATTTAATTCAAGCTTCAACCTTGAGCTTCAAGCAAGGCACCAAAAATAATTAATTTCCCTAATTAGTTCCCCGACCTACATTAAGCTCTGACTTCCATTAGGGATATGTAGGCATGAGGTTCACAAGGAATCTCAGCGAGCTAATAAAAAACCAAAAATAGTTTGTCTGTGTTTCTTCTTTTTAATTCAATTCAATTCCTTCTCCTAACACAAAGGAGAAACTTTCCCAATAATAAGCAACAAACACATACACATAGACACAGAGAAGGTTCCCGTAGAGTACTACGGATATGTAGGGTGCTTAAACTCTTCCCTATGTATAACCGACCTCCCGGACTCCAGAATTTCAAGTCTAGGTGAATCCCCACATTTAGCAAACTCCTAGGGTTTATTTGAGATCTTTTTCCCCTCTCCTACTCATAGGATAATTAAAAAGTTCGTGTGATATCGTAGGAAGAACTGAAACAAAATTCATCCCGCCCCGGGCGCATTCTCCTTCCAAATTTCGCATGAAGGGTCTAGCGTGCCGTCCTCCCAAGTGAAACGGGGAGGTAAAGAAAACGACAGCCACACCTACCACCGGCCAGCTTAAGCCTAAGGTGCCAGATTACCTAGTGCACAATGGGGTTCGCCATTATTGGACAGTTGTTGAAGTTTCGACTGTTGTTCGCACTCCTAAGTAGGAACTTTCACCATTATTTTGTCCTCTCACCATAGCCCAGGGTGAAGAGATGTTTCATAGCGCTTTACATTTTACTATTTCTTAGGAAAATGTCCCTCTTTGCTTCGCCCAAAGCAATAGAGTTTTGTTTTATAGGGTCTTTGTTTCAAGAAATGACTGTCGATAAATAAAAATGTCATTTTGTTCCTTCGTTAGTTTTTCCCTTTTTTTTTCGGAAATTGGTAATCCTAAAAAACACCCTAAAAAATCATCAAAATATTCCATTAACTGCATACACCGAGTCTTCCCTCGTTGTCTAAATAAAAATCATCACACATATGCAGATTAATCATAAAACATCCCGTTGAAATGTGCGATCGTATGACTTCTCCAAGCTTTGGGTTTCCTGTATTCGAGGCATAGGAAGAAGAAGACGAAGAAATATCAAAGGAAATCTCACGGTTACTTCAACAAAGGGAAGAGGCCATTCAGCCATACAATGAGCCTCTAGAGATCATTAACCTTGGTTCCGATGGAAACAGAAAGAAGGTTAAGATTGGAGCTTCGCTCAGTTCAGAGATCAGAGAGAGTTTGATACAACTGCTCAAAGAATTCTCAGATGTCTTCGCTTGGTCTTATCAGAATATGCCAGGGTTGGATACCAGTATAGTGGAGCATCACTTGCCATTAAAACCAGAATGCCCTCCGGTTAAGCAGAAATTAAGAAGAACTCATCCAGAAATGGCTATGAAAATCAAAGAGGAAGTTCAAAAGCAAATTAACGCTGGTTTCCTCGTCACTTCAGAATACCCTCAGTGGTTAGCTAACATTGTTCCCGTTCCTAAGAAAGACGGAAAAGTCCGCGTGTGCGTCGACTACAGAGATTTGAACAAAGCTAGCCCTAAGGATGACTTTCCTTTACCACATATTGACATGTTGGTTGACAGTACAGCAAAATCCAAAGTTTTCTCATTCATGGACGGATTTTCGGGATACAACCAAATCAAGATGGCACCTGAAGACATGGAGAAAACAGCTTTCATCACCTCCTGGGGCACGTTCTGTTACCGCGTTATGCCTTTTGGACTAAAGAACGCAGGGGCAACTTATCAAAGAGCCATGACTACACTTTTCCACGACATGATGCATAAGGAAGTGGAAGTCTATGTGGATGACATGATTGCCAAATCAGAAAATGAGGAACATCACATACAGAATCTGACAAAGTTATTTCAACGCTTACGGAAGTTTCAGCTTCGCCTGAATCCCAATAAGTGTACCTTTGGTGTCTACTCAGGAAAACTCCTTGGTTTCATCGTCAGCAAACGAGGAATTGAAGTGGATCCAGACAAAGTCAAGGCAATTCAAGAAATGCCTTCACCCAGAACCGAGAAACAAGTTAGAGAATTTCTTGGACGTCTGAATTACATCTCGAGATTCATATATCTCATGACTGCAACTTGTGCTCCAATTTTCAAACTTCTACGGAAAAATCAAAGTTACGTCTGGACAGACGATTGTCAGAAAGCGTTCGACAGCATTAAGGAATATCTGCTCGAACCACCCATTTTGTCTCCTCCAGTGGAATGAAGACCTTTGATAATGTACTTAACCGTCTTAGAAGATTCCATGGGTTGTGTCCTTGGACAGCAAGATGAGACGAGAAGAAAAGAGCATGCCATCTACTACCTGAGTAAGAAATTCACTGACTGTGAATCCCGCTACTCCATGCTCGAGAAAACCTGTTGTGCTTTGGCCTGGGCTGCCAAGCGTCTCCGCCAGTACATGATTCGGCATACTACTTGGTTGATCTCCCATATGGATCCAATCAAGTACATCTTTGAAAAGCCTGCCTTAACTGGGAGAATTGCCCGTTGGCAGATGTTGTTATCAGAATAAGATATTAAGTATCACGCTCAGAAAGCCGTGAAAGGAAGCATCCTAGCTGAGCACCTGGCTCACCATCCACTCAATGGTCATGAATTAACCAGTTTTGACTTTCTGGATGAGGACGTTATGTACCTCAAGATGAAAGATTACGACGAGCCACTACCAGACGAAGGACCTGAGATAGGATCCCAGTGGGGCTTGATATTTGACGGAGCCGTCAATACTTATGGATGAGGAATTGGGGCAATCATTGTTACCCCTCGAGGTACCCACATTCCATTTACCGCCAGATTAACTTTCAAGTGCACAAACAATGAGGCCGAATATGAAGCTTGCATCATGGGTCTAGAAGCCGTAGATTTAAGAATCAAACACTTGGATGTATACGGAGATTCTTATTTGGTCATCAATCAAATCAAAGGAGAATGGGAAACACGCCAACCTGGGCTAATCCCTTACAAAGACTACGCAAGAAGATTGTTACCATTCTTCGACAGGGTAGATTTTCATCACATTCCTCGTGAAGAAAATAACTTGGCTGATGCATTAGCCACACTCTCTTCCATGATTAGGATAAATCATTGGAATGACATTCCTCGGAACGATATCATGCGCCTGGATAGGCCCGCTCATGTTTTCACAGTAGAGGCAATCATCGACGATAAACCGTGGTATCACGACATCAAAAACATTCTTCAAAGGCAAGAGTACCCTCTTGGAACGCCAAAGAAAGATAGAAAAACTTTGAGAAAGTTAGCTGGCAGAGTCTTCCTGAATGAAGATGTTCTGTACAAGAGAAACTTCGACATGGTTCTACTCAGATGCGTTGATAGAAAAGAAGCAGAAACACTCATGAGAGAAATACATGAAGGTTCCTTTGGTACTCACACCAATGGACACACCATGACAAGGAAAATACTGAGAGCAGGATATTATTGGCTGATGATGGAGTCAGATTGCTACCACTATGCAAAGAGGTGTCACAAATGTCAGATCTACGCCAATAGAATTCATGTGCCACCATCTCTTCTCAACATACTCTCTTCCCCTTGGCCTTTCTCCATGTGGGGAATTGACATGATCAGAATGATCGAGCCAAAAGCGTCCAACGGACATCGCTTCCTCTTGGCAGCCATAGACTATTTCACCAAGTGGGTCGAAGCAGCTTCATATGTAAATGTCACAAGACAAGTTGTCGTCAGGTTTATCAAGAATCACATCATCTGTCGCTACGGCATTCCTAGCAGGATAATCACTGACAATGGGTCAAATTTGAATAACAAAATGATGAAGGAACTTTGTGAAGAATTCAAGATTGAACATCACAACTCATCTCCTTACAGACCAAAGATGAATGGGGCTGTAGAAGCAGCTAACAAAAACATCAAGAAAATCATTCAGAAAATGGTCATCACTTACAAAGATTGGCATGAAATGCTCCCGTTTGCTCTTCATGGTTACCGTACATCTGTACGTACTTCGACTGGAGTAATTCCTTTCTCCCTTATATATGGCATGGAGGCAGTCTTACCCATAGAGGTTGAGATCCCATCAATGAGAGTCTTTATGGAGGCAAAATTAACAGAAGTCGAGTGGTGTCAAAGCAGATTCGATGAGTTGAACTTAATCGAAGAAAAGCGCATGACAGCTTTATGCCACGGACAGTTATATCAACAAAGAATGAAGAAAGCTTTTGACAAAAAGGTTCGACCTCGCACAATCAAAGAAGGCGACCTTGTACTCAAGAAGATTCAATCTTTTCTCACAAATTCGAGAGGCAAATGGACTCCCAATTATGATGGCCCATACGTGGTCAAGAGAGCATTCTCGGGAGGAGCCTTAATACTCACGACTATGGATGGAGAAGAATTCACCCGTCCTGTGAACGTCGACGCAGTCAAGAAATACTTCGCCTAAATAAATAAAAGAACAGCTCGCTAAGTTGAAAACTCGCAAAGAGCAGCTTAGGCAAAAAAGAGCATCTCGGTGAATCGAAAACCCGAAAGGGCGATTCAGGCAAAAGTTAGAGACATAAAAAAATATATATAACCAATCCTGGTAGACTTAAAACCCGAAAGGGGTAGTCTACGCAAAAGTTAGGGATATATGGCAAGTAACTGTGTTCTGGACAAACTTGATCATTCAGAAAACCCATAGCGGAGTATTCATCATCAGCAGGTCATCTTCTACGAAGCACGAATACAGAACAACTCAGAGTGGAAGGGAGAGATAATGGTCGTTACGTTTCATCGTAGCCCTTTTCCCAAAAATTACCAATTTCCAACTTTGTAAATACTCCATGGAATCAAGCCTTTGGCTGATTACCATTCCATAAATAATAATTTGAGCTTTGTGCCTTTTTCTTTGCAATCAAATCTTATTCAGTTTCTTAAAATGCATTTTTTTTAAGTTTAATAGTCATTTTCTTGCAACAAATGTTTTCATAAATAAAATGAATTTACTGGCAAAATAAAAGGTGAAATTTCTTTCTAAGGTTTACAAACAATAGGAAGAATGCAAACAGTTGCTCCAAGAACGGTTGAGACTCCGGGAACAGGTTTCCCTATGAGGTCGCTTTGCGAACATCTCCCGATAACGGATCTTCACTCCAAGTCATGTCACTCACTTCGGACAGCGGACAACCAGTAACCAGTTATCCCCGATGGAGTGCAAACTACATTTTTCAAGAAGAAGACATTTTCTGATCAACAAAGAGTCAAGTCGTACCATAGGGTTTCGCATCCGCGACAATTCAATTCACATTCACTTTACAATCATCATAACATTTATGCATGCTTTACATAATTGCATGGTTAGCATAGTCTAGTTAGGCTTTGATCCTGTTATTGCCCGAGTCACTTGGGCATATACTCAAGCTCCCCTTGCAAAGTCATGAAAGGGTTTTCTTCTTAAGAAAGAAAGTTCATACATCCGAATTTCCCCAAGAGGTTAACAAATGGTGGTCTTCCAGAGGAAGATAGTTTGTTTACTTTGAGAAATCCCCAGCAAGTTAGCAAATGGTAATCTCCCTCGAAGAAATAGTTGACTCACTTCCGTTGTTGCTCCCGATCAAAGTCAACAATAGTGGTCTTCTTCGGGAAGATAGTTTGGTCACTTTTGGGATTCCCCAGCCAAGATTCTCGGACAGGTCGATAGTTGGCAATCTTCTCCAAAAATACAGTTTGTCCGCTTTTGAATTTCCCCACAGAGTCGACGAATGGCAATTTTCTTCAAGAAGATAGTTCATTTCGCTTAAAGATTCCTCCGCAGAGTTAACGGATGGTAGTCTTCTCTAAGAAGATAGTTCGGATTCCTCAGCATAGAATTGACAAATGGCAGTCTTCCTCCGGAAGATAGTTTGTCCTCATGGAATTGACAAATGGTAGTCTTCTATGTTCAGCATTGTCGAGAAACTGTCAAGTTATCAGTTTGAGTAACCGTTGTGTAAGATGTTGGCATAGGAACAATGATTAAGTGAAAGGTTACTGTGGATGTTGTGTGGGATCTTCTTGAGTGATAGAAAATTTTGTTGAAGTTGTTGGGACGTTCTGAATCACAAGTCGGAGTTAGAAATCCGAAGAGACGAGTATGATTCCAAGAATAAAAAGCGTTGATGATGGTGTAAAGAGATTTTGTTCTGATGTTATCACCAGGTGTGTATTAGTATGTATCTGCAAGACGTTGATGTTAGCATGTTCAGATGATTTTGGAAATTGTTAAAGTATGGTTGAACTGTCTCTCTGGGAGCTCCAAGGAAATCTATTATTCGTTCCATTTGCGCTGCCATTTGTTGGTTCTCTTGGGCACTTTGTAAATTATTCTGGGTTTCATTCTGGATTAATGGGTTGAATATAGTACTCATTTTTTGAGCAAGTACCCCTACCATTTTGTGATTGCTCTCAACCATCAGTTGCCTTAATATTGCAGCAATATTCATGGTGAGCGAAGGCAACTGGTTAGGGAATTCTGTTGGTCAAATATTCTAATTCAAATTGTTATAACCAGAACCTGATCCTTGCAATGGTGAGAATGTTGAAGTCAAAGGATTCATATATGTGGACATATTATTATGTAAGTCTACCATAAAAGATGTTGGCATTCCATATAGAGGATCACACATGAGGATCGAAAATCCAGGTGTAAATGACCTAGATACGTTGAATCCTAGGGGTCTAGGGGTCGTGGATTGATCTTGAGTCGCTGCAAAAGAAACATTTGGTATACTCTGCACGTTCGAAGGTATGGCCATCGAAACTGTCACCGAAGGAATTGTCGTCGAGACTGTTGTTGTGGGAATGGTTGGTGTACCCTAATTAGTTTGAATAGCATCGATTGTGGTCACAGCAACTGCGTTTCCTCCAATCAAAGGAGGAGTTTGTTCTGCATTATTGTTGGGAGGGTTAACCATCTTACTATTGAACTTTTTCTTTAGTATTGTTCGTTGGCGTTGGCTAATCTTCTGCTCCTCAATCTCAAATAACAATGTTAAATAGTATGATAGTAACAACAATGTTCATATGCATTTTATTATTTTTTTAAACTTTTAATTTAAATATTAATTAAAACTCAGTTTAATTTTTTAGATTGAATTTTAATTATTGTTTAAGTTAAAATATATTTTGCCATATATATGCATTGTTCTTTTGTTTTAATAGGTTCCAATTACAAAAAGTGTGCAAGAGGTTGAAGGCCCAATTCAAGATTTTTCTTCAAAAGCCCATGTTTTCATTTTGAGCCATGAGTCAAATGTTGGTCCCATGCCACAAGTTTTCACGTGTCATACAGCAAGAAAAAAAATTCATTACGAGTTCATTTTGTTCACCAAATTCCACGACATCACCCAAATACCAATTCATGACATCACTACAATAAGAAAAAACTCAAAACAACTTTCTCCTCACCAATTCTTCACACCTCAAAATAGTACGCTTTTGCTCCCCCATTTTTCATCCTCCACTCCCCACAAAATCCTCTCCATTATAATAGAATTGTTCCCTTCATTCTTATCCAAATCTCTAATGAAATCTCTATCTTACCCTCTCATTCATTCTCCTATATAAGAAGCTCATTACCACAGAGATGAGAAGAGGAAGAAAAAGTGTTGTTACTCTGCTAAACTCTCTCAAAACTTCCTCCAAGATCAAAACTGAAATTCTGTCAAAACATTCTTCCTCCATTATAACCTGATCCATTAACCTTAACGACTTCAACACACCTTTAAACCTTTCTCATACCACCAACACAAAACCAAAACCATTTCAAAATCCAAAACCGAAACATATATTCAAACTGAACTCGCCTTCGATGAATCGTAACCTGCGGCACATACCGTAACGCATGAATCCGCTTATTATCATCGGTCATCATCAACAACCAATACCGGTTCAACACAGATTCGCAACCAAGTCATCATCCATCAATGCGTCACGACTTGGGTTCTTCATTCAACGATCTCCGTTCAGCAGATACGCGTTGTGCATCTTCAACGTTCGACGCATCTTCAACCATCTTGTTCATCTTCAATCCGCAACGACGCACAACAATATTGTTTCAACGTCCGCACTTACGACTTCAAAGGACCAACGCGCAAATCGATTTAAAAGAGAAACCTGCAACACCTCTCTCCTTTCCTTTTAACTTGTTGTTCGTAAATTGTTGTTGTGTGTTTGAGTTTCATTTGAGAATGCTAGCATAGATGATGAGATTGTTAAATGACATGAGGATTTATTGTGAGAGTCTTTGTTATCGATTTCTGGAAATTAAATAGAAACAGAGAATCGTGAGATTTGTGAGCAAGAGAGATTAGAGTGAGCGGTTGACAGAGAGTTTAAACTTGGAAGCAGAGGTTTTGGTTTTAGAATCCTGAGAGATGAGGAGAGAGGCGCTTTGATTTGAACTATTGGGGGGCGGAATGTCTTCTCCTATGTTTAGGTTTTTTTGTTTCAAACTGATGTTGGGATCATATGTTGAGTGAGGCCCGTTTCGTTTTGCTTGCAGCACCCATTTTTGGCTCAAACACCACCTTCTGAAGTGACAATTTTTTTATCCACCTCTCTCGGGTGAGAACCCCTGATTAAAATTCCATAATACCCCTGACTTCAGAGATGAATCTCCGAACTCATTTTTTTTCACTATTTTCTAGAATTCGGAGATGCATCTCCGAAAACACCAAAAAATGGTTGTTTTCGAAAATGCATCTTCGAAAACACTTATTTTCAATTTAAACATTGGATTTAAAGTGTCAGGTGTTTTTCCGGATATACATCTTGGAAAAAATCCTTAATATACCATTTTTCCTCTTTCACTATTTCATTCTTTTTCCTCCAAACAAAAACTCAAACCCTCTCCAAAACCTCCATAATTTTCAATCCATTTTTCGTCTCCAAATCAAGTTTCAAGTGGTTGATCATACCAAAGAGGGCATAGAAAGCCACAATTTGAGGTAAATAATCTTCATTTCATATTTTATTCCACTACATTATTGCTGATTTGTAGATGAAGAAAACTGCGTTAGTTCGGAAATGCACTTCCGAAATATACCACCTAACAAATTTCGGAAGTGAACTTCCGAAATAAGCTCTAATGCTGAATTTTAAAAAATTGTTTTCACAGCATTCATTTATTTTGCATTTGTTAAGGTATGGTGCATCCGGACAACATTCTCACCAATGAGTTAGTAGTCTCGAATGAGGTCAACGTAGATGTTAAGCCTAATGAGCCAGTTAACGATGTTGCAACCATTGCCGTTGCGGTGGATGTTCAACCACAATTTACAAATGATATGATTTTCGCTTGTCGTGAACATTTGCTAGATTGGGTCCGAAATAAAGCTGGTTTGGCATTATGATAGTAAGGTCCGACAATGGAAGTAGTAAAAGGAAAGCTTTCGTTGTGTTGAATTGCGAGAGGGGTGGGCAGTATGCACGAACAAAGCGAACAAATCGGATGTTAAAACACGATGACACAGGATCGAGAAAGTGTGCATGTCCGTTTAAGTTGCGCGTAACTTGTAAGATTGATGGATTTTGGCGTTTTAGCGTCATTTGTGGACTTCATAATCATGCATTAGAAATTAATCTACACGGGCATCCAAGTGTGTAACAGCACAGGCCCCTCGCAAGGCCCTCCCGACACTATTACCTCACGATCTTCTCTACCCCCTCACTAGTAGAGTTTTTTCCTTTTGTGGGAATCGAACCATGTATCATGGGGTTCAAGTACATGTTCATTCCATTCCCACTACCAATTGAGCTAGTTAGCTCAAATGGTAGTGGGAATGGAATGAACATGTACTTGAACCCCAGGGTACAGGGTTCGATTCCCACAAAAGGCAAAAACTCTACTAGTAAGGGGGTAGAGAAGATCGTGAGGTGACAATTCCCACAAAAGGCAAAAACTCTAAGGCAAAAACTCTACTAGTAAGGGGGTAGAGAAGATCGTGAGGTGACAGTGCCGGGAACGCCGAAGGCTCGGGCTGTTACATAAAAAGGCGCTTTTTATGTAACAGCCCGCAGCGGAATCATCAAACTTCATAAATATTCAAATCAAGTCGTAGTATCTTTTCCCGGTAACCTTAAGTTACAATTTAAACCAAAACAATATAAACAATCATTTTATCCCCCCAATTGCTACGTATCAGAGCAAGACACCAACTCGAATAACGGCAACTAAAGACTTCATAAAATCACTTCAAACTTCCACCGCCATCTTGAGTACCTGTCCGTTTCCCATGGTAGGGGAAACATCAGCAGAAGGGGTGAGATATCGAAAAATATAAACAAAAGTATGATAATTAATATATTAGATCAAATCACACAATTATCACCACTTTCAAACAACAGTTATAATAACAACTAGCAACAATTTGTAATAACAATTATAACAACCATCGGCAACAACAATTATCACAATAATTACAATAATTATTTCGCAACTCAAACCAACACAACTTATATCAACAACAACTCATAACAACATTAACTTCACAACGACTCAAAATGCGACACAACTATGCACATGTATGTGGTACCCAGGGCTTCAGCCCCCATCGCCAATTTCCAGTTAAACCGAGGCATCAAGGCATAAGCCTTCGTCACTAATTTGCCAATCCAGGCCATCGCCAAAAATGCATATGTATATGAATTCAACAAATACCCACAACAAACAACATCATCGTCACAAAGGCATAAGCCTATATCATCGCTATACCAATAAATAGAGGTATACATCGTCACTGAAACATCCTACAACTTCGCATAAAACAACAATATATAGACATCGCTGAGAAATCACTAGGAAAATAAAAAAACAACATACTTCTCATAACTCACAAAGCAAGCCAATCACGATCGCCTACTGACATATACGAATTACCTCTACAATTTTCAATTAATTCCGGATAACTAAATTTACCGCTAAATCTACTAATTCGACTATTTAGTACCAACTCTATTATTTTACTGCCACTAAAATATCTCTACCATTTTATTACCATTCTACTAGACATATATACATATATACTAACTTAATTAGATTATTCAATTCTAATATATATATATATATATATATATATATATATATATATATATATATATATATATATATATATATATATATATATATATAAATCTAAAACTACTAATTAATATACTAACTATTATTATTATTATTATTATTATTATTATTATTATATATGTTATAACCTCATTATAAGAAGAAAAAAAGAAAAATGCCAGCTACAATAAAGTGTCGTTCGGCACTTCTTCAACACTATGCATGCCATACTTTCCATGTGTGCCGTTCCGCACACTCCCCTTGTCTCCGTTCGGTACCGTCTTCTTCATGTACCCAATTTTCTATAATTTTTCTTAAAATGATTTTATACAATCCCAATCCTACATACTAATTATCATATTTTCGGTTATATAATTCGAACCCCATCCTTACCTCGTATATGGAGATCGCCTCTAATATCCAATCGAGTTCCTAACTTTTGGTTCCGGCTTGCGCTTCTCGTATCCTCTCCTTCCAAACCCTTGTGCTCTAACTTTTGTTCTTCTTTTCTTTTCTATGTAAAAACCTAATTTATTTCACTACTACTACTTATATAACACCTAATATTCTGTTAATAAATCAAATAATTCCACCTTGGGCCAACTAATTCACACGGGCAACACAACATTCAGCCCAACTAAATTTTGTTTTATTAAAATTCCCTATTTACTTATCACCTCATATTTTACGGTCTAACTTAATTTGCTCTGAAAATTCCCAAAAAATACACGACACTCTAATAATATTTCTAATAGTAAAAACATTAAAAATCTCAATTAGTTATCGATCCGCTATCCCGAACTAATACTGACTAAATCGTCACAAAATACAAAAATTTCACTAAACACTCCAAACGTCTAAATTAAGCGAATAATCGAATTTTCAGATGTTACAAATTGCGTGTCGGTTGTCTCGCGAAGAGAAGGATGTTATTTCTGAATTATCGACAATAAAAGTTGCATTGAGAAACATACTTGCAAATTTGAATAAAAAAACCGGATAGAGTTTCAAATATCAAGCAAGTATACAATGAACGGTACAATCTTAAAGTCTTGAAAATGGGGCCGAGATAAAAAATGTAACACCTTTTGAAACTTTTGGGTGATAACAAGTATGTATCAAGTTTCAGAACTTGTGAGGACAAAGTTACGGTGCGTGACATATTTTCGATTCATCCCAAGAGTATCAAGTTGTTCAACACATTTCCAACCGTTCTTATAATTGATTTGACGTATAAGACCAACAAGTATAGGCTTCCGCTTCTAGAAATTTTTGGTGTGACCACAGACAAGATATTTTCAGTTGGATTTACTTTTTTGGAAAGTGAGAAAGAAGATAACTTTACATGGGCTTTGGGAATATGTAAGACTTTGTTGGTTGATCAAAATAATGTGCCTAGTGCCATCGTGACCGACCGAGATAATGATTTTATGAATGCGGTCGGTACCTTCTTCCCGACATCAACCACATTACATTGTCGGTATCACATAACATGCAATGTGAGAACTAAGCTTAAACTCGCGGCTCGCATGAAAGAAAGAAAGGATGACAACAGAAACATCATCAAAGTCGGGGTTGTGGTGGACAAGATAATGGCCGCATGGAGGGAGATTTTAGATGCACATTCTGAAGAATTGTATAACGAGAAAGTGGTTCAATTCCGTACATTGTGTGTTGGATTCTCCACTTTTTGTCATTACGTCGATAGTATTATCCTTGAAAAAGTAAAAGAAAAAGTTGTTTGTGCTTGGACGGACCGAGTTAGACATCTTAGTTGCACTATAACTAACCAAGCTGAATTTGCACATGCGGCGTTGAAGAAATGATTGGGTGATAGCAAGGGGGATTTGTGTAGGGGATGGGACACCGTGAACCAAATGATCCAAAATCAACATAATGAAATTCAAACAACGCTTGGTCGGAGCAAGATGGTTGCGGAGCATCGGTTTAAGGGAAAAATCTATTCTCGCAATTGATTTACAATATATCTCGTGCGGGATTGAATTTTATTTTTCATGAAGCGAAGAGGGCGGAGACAACGGGTCCGGATAGTTTAAAATGTGGGTGCACAATTAGAAAAACTTATGGGCTTCCATATGCTTGTATACTTTCTAAAAAGATGAAGTTGAATTCCCCGATACGCATGGATGAAGTAATTGGCCATTGGAAAAAGCTCCGTTTTGATGATTTCGAGTCGGCGAAAGAGGGTGAATCCAAAATTACCATCTCCGACGAGTTGGAAGAGATAATGGATAAGTTTTCTAAAGCGGACGACACCATGAAATTGCACATAAAGGAATGATTGCCAAAAATTGTGTTTCCGGAGACCACCGATTTGAAACCTCCATCTCAACCGGTTAAAACCAAAGGTGCGCCTAAAAGGCCGAAAACTACCTAAGACGATACATCAACTAAACAATTTCCTTCTTATTTTGAACATGTTGATGCTTTGATCCCCGATTCACCCACACCAAAGTAAAAGTGTAGTGCTAACAATGGAGCACGTATTTCAAAGTCGTCGCACACACCTCCGATCAAAAAACCTCTGATGATCTACATTGATGAGATGCCGCTTTTTATGCTTACATATATATTGATAATCGTAGCGGGGAAAATCTGAGATCGAAGCCATCGATTGACTCGACTCATTATTTCAGTGAAAGTCGTCACCGCGCTTTATTATTTCCAAAGGAAAAGGGAAAAGAACGAAGAAAACCCAAAGTTTAAAACAAAAAGAGATCTTAGGTATGAGTGTTGATTATACAAGGGGAAGGTTTTAACACCCCTCATATTTGTGGTACTCCACAGGAACCTTTTTGAAAATCTGTGTTATGTGTGTGCAAAATAAAAGATTTTTTAAAATACGCTCGGCAAGACATTACATCTTGTGCCTACATACCTCCTTAGTGCAATGGAGAAGTTAGAGCGAATGTAGTTCCGCTTAAAGGGAAAAAGATTTTTAAAACGGAATAAACACTTTATCATCGTCGGAGAGAAATACTCAGCCATTGATCTTGAGCATGAGAACAAATGGACTCTTTGCATCACAAATGAATGAAGGGCCCCAACTCGGATAAAAATCAACGAGTATGCCACTAACTCTCTCACGTGGAAAAGATTCCATCATCTCAATCAATTTCAAAATTGTGGGGTATCGCGACTCACTACAACAATTAATCGTGTCTAAACTTTGAAGAAAAGAGCCACTCAGGGCAAAAGATATTTTTTTAAAAAAGCTTTTAAAAAAGGTTGCAAACATAAGAAGATTTTGTAAAAAGGGAGAAGATTTTGAAAATCTAAGAAGGGGGCAAGAGATGAAGAGACTATCCTAATGCGTAAAATAAAAGTTTAAGGAAAAGAACGGTCTAACCAAATAAGAAGCTAACACTTGACATTAAGAGTCAAGGTAGATTTCTCATCCTTTGGACTACCAACACTAAACCAACATATTACCACTTGGGGATCCAGATGAACTTATTGTCTTTAGTACCACTTGAACGCATCATAAAATTCTAACGAAAATCGGGCAGAGTAACGGCTGTATATGGGCGAAATCCTTATCACGACGCCTTAGAATTAACCATCAAGGGCTTTCAAGGAAATACCTACACACAAACATACAACAAAATAATGCCAGACAGAATAACATACGGAATAGCAACAGAGTGACAGGTCTAAAGGTAGTAAGTCCAAGAAGTCCAAGTCTCCAAATGCTCGGGATAGTAACCAAAAGTCCATAGAGATCCTTAAGTGTTTTTTATGATTTAAGTTGATTATTAATGTTTTAGCACAAAAATAGAGTATGATCCAAATGGACAAAATGAAAATAGCGGAAACATAAACAAAACGTCCCAATGGACAAAGTGAAAATAGCAGAAACATAAAAGTGTCCAGATGGACAAAGGGAAAATAGCGGAAACATAAACATGATGAATGATAAAGTAAAGCATAAAGCAATAAAAATATAAAGAACAATATAATAAAGTACGGAAATTAAAGTCAATTGTTAAATGTTAAAGATGACCATCTTGAAACTTGTCAAGTATATCATCAAATTGTTAGTAATGAAGATCGATGGTGAGTGAAAGATGATCTCAGATTTAAATTCAATGAAAGTTTATCAGAAGCTTGCTAAAATCATAGCGACTACACGATAAACTTCCATAAGTCTTAAATCAACCACGTACAATTCTCTTTCATATTGGATCTTTTTCAATTTAGGAACAATGTTGCGCTATGTTAAGCAGATCGCCAAGTGATTTATGTAGAAGTCACCCTACAACGAGGCCGGTCAACAATCTTTGTGCTAATGCATGCGAGAGAAATAATATATAGATCGTTCTCCAAAAGCAATACCGCACAAAATGAAAAAAGGTAGCGATCTCGTCTTCATTAAGAATCCAAAAGAATCCACATGACGTTGAAGACTTTCATCGACCAAAATAAAAAGAAATGAAAGATGGAACCACATTCAAAAGCTCCTTCCATCTCTAAGTTCAATCACTTAATATTGCGGATTTGGATTTTCATCCTATCAACGCCCTAAGTCCATTGATATTAGAGAGGAATTAGGTCTCTAACTTGTGATTCAAAGAAAAGAAGAAATGGAGTAGAAGAAGAGATATATCAAAATAAATTCAAATTACATAAAGAGTATATAAAGGAGACAATAAAATAAAATACCAAAATAGAATATAACATTCTAAAAAAAAACACAAGGTGTAAAATAATAAAAGAGAATTTTATAAAATAAAATACCAAAATAGAATATAACATTCTAAAAAAAACACAAGGTGTAAAATAATAAAAGAGAATTTTGTGAATTTTTTCATAATTTTTGGACTAAAAACGAAATTAATGTGACTTTCTCAAGTTAAAGCAATATTAAAATAAAAGAGTTATTAAAACAGATAAATCTCAACCATCTGATCTAATCAACTTCAACATAGTATTGACATCGAAAGGTCCAGATCAGAAGTACATAATAAATACATTAGACTAAGTAAAGAGAATAACAATTCTGATCATCTTCTCTCCGGTGAGGAAAAGATGCTCTGATGGGCACTAGTCACCCACACAGCAACCCGCGCAAATCACAAAGAAAGGAGAAAGAAAATTAAAAAAAATAAACACTTCTTCAAAGTACCTAACGGTACTATCTTTTCATAAAGAAAAAAAAAACAAAAGCCATAAAATCATTAACGAAAGCCATAAAGTCAAAATAAATGGTTATTAAAGATTGCAAAGGTGTCAGATTTTGGAAAGAGAGATATTCCTCTCTTATCTCTAAAAATCTCGGTACATTCAAAGAGGAAGCCAAAGAATTCACTTAAAAAAAACTAAAACAAAAATCATTTAATAACTTTCCTTCTCTTTCTCACATAATATCTCCATATCTCTCTCATCCTATCATTATTTATAAACAAAACAAATATTAAAAACTTCACAAAAACCAAACCAAACACGGTGGGGCTTATGAAGCTCAACGGTGGCCGGAGCTATTCTGGCGCGGCGGCCGGAAACAAACAAATCCAGAAATAAAAAAAATAACATCACTATGTTCGTTTTTCCGCCCTCATTTCAAATATCAGGTTCATTTTTGGAGAAAGTTGACTCACAAGCACAAATCTAAAAAGAAAGTGCTCGAGATTTAAGTTCTAAACAAATGTAAATATCACTACAATCAGAAATTGAAGGGAGGAATCGTTATCAGAGAGTAACTCTCAACCTTTTGATGTGAGCAGAGGAAGAAAACGCTGGAGGTTTGAAGATGCCGGCGAAGGTATGAAGTTTCCGGCGAGTTCTAATGAGGTAAGGATTTCGGAATATTTTTCTTTGCTCTGAGTATTCTGAATTTTTGTCGGTGCGTAAAAGTCCTGTGTCAGTCTGAGTGAATGCTTATATATAGTCAGAGTTTGAACTTTGCAGTGTGGTCAATCCATGGGCTTATGAACAAAATCGGGTTATCCAAAAATTCCATAAAATATGGCTTGTTTCCACTCTTTGAGGCCCACGAAAATCATCTTGAAGCTGTCTACTTTCGATTCTGATAAATGTTCTTGGGGCTGACTTTTGGGCCTTACAACTCTGAATTTTGCTTGTTGGAAAAATTACCCGTTAACTGCACTTTGTTATTTTTGGAATGCTTGCAACACACATTTTTTTGTAGTGTTAATCTCGTGTGAAATTTGGGCTTGTATTGTATGAATATTGAACATGTTATTGGACTGATTCTTTTTTCTTTTTGTTGTTGATTATAGAAATGAACTTGTTCTTGTTGCTTTTGGTGTCGACATTGCTAACTCCTCTTATTATTTTTTCATGTGTTGATGATGATGTTTGTGAACAAGGAAGGATCTTGGACTTGCAAGAGAAATAATGCCGTAGATGAAGCTTGGAGAATTCAAGTAACATGCTCTCAAAAACATTTGGTGAATTGCTTTTACTATTAGGAAGTAATGATACTTTGTAGAACTTATAACCAATTTGATTTGAATCCTTGTTGCTTTACAAATCTTGAATGAACTTTCATAAATTTTTTTTGTAACTTGAATTTTAGAATTGAATTCTTGAGTAATTAAGGAGCTTGAACCTCGAATTTCTAACAATCATGCATGCGCTTTTCCTTGAACCAAAATAAATTCTTAAGAACTTGACATCAGTCGATTGATGATCATGTACGTTGTTGAATCAATTCTTAGCATCACCACAGTTCAAACCTCTGAAACCTGATTGGAAACATCACCTGAACTATTTGATCCTCAAACCTTGTCTGATAAAGAAACAAAATAAACAAGACATATTTTTTTGAATTTTGATTGATGGTTAGTGAAACATAACAACTATAAATAAATAGAAATACGAACAAAGAGGTGCCTGGTGATTCCCCTGTAGGTGAGCTCGAAATGATAAAGGCACAAGAGAATCTCACACATGATCTTGATGTGATTAAGAAAAACTACGATGCGGGATCTTAGGGTCAAAAATTGGGGTATGACAATAATATAGTTGATGTTGGCACCGACGGTAATTATGGGTATCGAGCCGTTTCCGGTTTGCTCGGAAGAAGAGAAGAAAATCGCACTCTTATTTGACGGGCACTTATTTCGGAGTTAACTTCGCATAGGGACATATACAGACGACTTTATGAAAATCAAGAAAACTTTGATAAAGTTCATGTTTCCCTTGTTCCATCACTAACCGCTCACGCACTGATTTCAAAGTAGATGTCATTCCCCAAGATGGGCCATCTTATAGCAAGTGCGTACGACTTGGTGTGTGTCAATTTGACGAGATTTGGATTTTTGGAGACATTTTTTCCGCTTCATAGTCTCCCACCTTTGGACGCGTCCACTTTGTGCAAGTTTTTTTGAAACCCGGGTGCCCCATTCCGGCTACCTCTTGTCAGTGGACGACACATCTTACAAAAGAGGCGGAAGCTTGGCCGGATCCTTTTTTTGAAATAATGGCGGAGTTCGAACAAATGATGAAGCAAGAGCGAGAGGAAAATAGAGAGAGGTCGAAGAACTTACCAGTTTTAGATTTAAGCGCCGAAGGATCGTTTGGGGCATTTTAGATTACACCGGATCTTTTTTGTTTGTAATGACCAAATGTGTGTCATTTTCTTGTATGCATTGTCGTCTAAAATGTAAAATCAAACCGATTCAATACATATATAATATACATATATTTAGTGTTGTCAAAGTTTATGTCATTCTCATTTACTTGTTGTGATTTGGTTCTATTTGTGAAATTTGACAAAACAGACTTCACACAACAAAATGTATTTTTTCTGTTCTGTTTCTGTAAAATTCGGAAGTGCACTTCCGAAATTTTAATGCTTCAGGGCTTATTTCGGAAATGCATTTCTGAAACATCCACTGATTGCAAGATAAGGTTTGTTGGGTCATTATTACTCCAAGAAGTCTATAAATAATGAACCTATACGTTTTCATCAACATCAGGCCACAAAGAGCAATGACACAAACCTACCCCCACCATGCTTTTGTATACTTCAGCAGTGGTTACCCGATGTCGTTCCAATTAAGTTTCTCGCGCGACACGCCATTCGTGGAATTGATATTGTCGCTTAACTCTCTCTTGCAATACCCGGAAAATCGGAAGGTTCTCAAGCTTGAGTACCGCTCGCCTTCGCTTAACGACGAGGGAGACGTCCAGTTCACCCCATTTGAAGTCAAGAACGACGAAGATTTAGCGTTTTTTTGGACAAATTTTGACCGATTTCCTTAGAAGGATCCGATCGAGTTGGATGTGAAACTTCAAAGAGCCGACGTTATCAAAATATTGACCCATCCTCAACTACCCGTGTTTAACAATATGTAACTTTAATTTCAAGTTGATCTATCTTTGTAAATTCGATTATTTATGATAAATCAAAGCTTTGTTCATTTGTTTTTTGTTTTCTGTATCAGGAAATATTTCAGAAGTGCATATCCGAAAAGGGTGTTTTCGGAAGTGCATCTCTGAAAACACTTTTTTTCTGGAAAAAAAGATGATTTCGGAGATGCACTTCCGAAAACACCTTATTTTTAGAAAAAAGGTGTTTTCGAAAATGCATCTCCGGAATCATCATTTTTTCAGAAAAAAGGTATTTTCGGAGATGCACTGTCGAAATATAGGGACGTTTTAAGAATTTCGCGCGGGTTTCTAAGAAGGTTTGGGGGTGTAGAAAGAAATTGTCTCTGAAGTTTATTGTATTTTGCTCTTGGACCTGCAACCTTAAGCCCAGATCCGAATCAACCTTAAGCCCAATTTTTGTTTCCACCATAAAAACCCAATTTGTTTCTTTATGCAACATCATCCCAGCGTGACAACCCCTCTCCTAGGACTTCACTTGTTTTGGGCCCATCCTTTTCAGCCCATCTAATTTCCTTAAAGTCCCTCTTCTTGTTATGTTCTATAATTTGTGTGTTTTAATTTAATTTCATATTAAATATGCAAGAATTTTAATTAGTTAGATTTTCTTCTTTTACATTCAAAAATACAAAAATATGTTTTAATTAGATTATTTAGACTTTTATTTCTATATTAAAAATATCAAAAATATTAGATAGATTAGTCTTTCAATCCCAAACTATAGGTCCATTGTACATAACAATATTAGGATTTAGAATACCCCCATTCATAATACAATTGGGTTTCTTTTTTCTCTTTTCAACCTTCAAAATGCGTAATAATTTCAAACTCTTAAAAGGTAGAGAAGGGTGAGTATCCTTGCATTGATATTTAATTCATCATTATCTACATCGAAAAACACCCAACAAAACACATAAAACACTTAATAAATTTCAAACTCTTAAAAAGTAGAGAAAGGTGAGTATCCTTGCATTGAGATTTAATTCATCATTATCTACATAAAAAAACACTCAACCAATTTTCTCTCTCCTCTCTCGCCTTCAGGGCTTTGTTTCCCTTAAAAGTACACATTACTTCCTTTCGATCACATATAGGCAACACATAAGACTCCACTCAACGAGCAACTATCCTAATGCTAGAATGCGAATGTAATTTCGTTCACTAAAAAACACAAATAAACTAAAAATATTGAGCCTAACTACGACACTCTGATTCTTAAAAGGGACACGTAGGCATTGGGTCGCGGGGCCTGAACGAGCACAATTTTGTAAATATTTCCTTCTTTTCCCCGTATTTTCTTTTCTCTTCTTTTTTGCAGTTTTCCTTAGCACTAAACTTTAGACTCTTAGATAACACACCCTTAGATTAGAAGCAAGCATGAGTGGATCCTGTGGAGTACCACAGACGTGAGGGGTGCTGATACCTTCCCTTGCGTAACCGACTTCCTTACCCGATCTTTGATCGTAAGACCTTTTTCTTATCCTTTCTTTCTTCAGGGTTTTCTCGATATTTTCCCTTATCTACAAAGATAAATAAAATTCGGTGGCGAATCTGTTTTTTCCGAGCAAATAGTTAGTTTTTTCGCGAGGGTGCGATAACAGGTCCAATTGGGCGTGCCAATTTGGTTACAGTGAAAACTCGTAAACAATCGCTAGTCCTCCAAAACAGTTATATTATGGTTGCTCGCAGGATCGACTAGATTGATCCTATGACCTGGTCTAATTTTTTAAATTTTGATGTTTGTGTTGTATACTTTCTTTGATTGTTTATGGGTAATTTGTAAGTAAAGACGTAAAGCTTCAAAAAGGATAAAATAAATGCAGAAACATTAAAGGTCTTGATTTCAAAAGGTAAAGAATAATGAAAGACTTTGGTGAAAATAAAGGTAAACTGGTCAAAAGACTGATAATTAATTAAAATGGTGGTAATTCATACGTACATTTTAACAGAAACCTGCTTTTAATTTAAACCTATTCATTGATATATTATCACATCAAAATTCTAACACAAAATAACAAACTTGTGTAAATCCAAGATATTGCTACATTATATAAGATGTCAAATTTAAATAAAAATATATATTGACTCAAAATATCATACTTGTGCCCATCCATAATATTGCTACATAAAGATTCAAAGTCACATCAAAATAACACAAAATATCAAGCTTGTGAAGTTATAGGATGATGTTTTAATTTTATTGTTATTTTACTTTATTAATATATAATATTAGTTTTATTTTATTAATTTAATTTAATTTAATTTGATTTTGATTTATTTTTAATAATTTAGTAAATTTATTCTATTTTATCATTTATATTATTGGTTTTATTTTATAAATTGGAGTTTAGTATAGTTTTGATTTTAGTTTATTAATTTTTAAACTTTATTTTATGAAATATGTTTTTTTAGTTTATAGTTTAAATTTCTATATTTGTTGTTATTATAAATAATTTAAAATAATTATAAATAATTAAAACAATAAAAAAAAGTAAATTTGTGGAGAAAAAAACATTTAGGACCAAAGGTAGCGTCGGTCAAGACCGCTACTACTAAATAAATAAATATTTAATAAATAAGGAGGCAAAAAAAAATTGAGGGGGAGAAATTAAATTTTTTTCTCACCATCTTTAGTGTCGACTACAACCACCGCTATTCTTAAATAAATAAATATTTACAATATGATAAATTGGGGAGGCAAACGAAATTGGTGGGGGGAAATGAGATTTTTTCCCACGAACTTGAACGTCGACTAAAACCGCCGCTACTCTTAAATAAATAAATAAATAAATATTTACAATATAATAAATAGGGAGGCAAACGAAATTGGTGGGGGAAATGAAAATTTTTTCCCACCAACTTTAGTGTCGACTAAAACCGCCGCTACTCTTAAATAAATAAATAAATATTTACAATATAATAAATAGGGAGGCAAACGAAATTGGTGGGGGAAATGAAATTTTTTTCCCACAAACTTTAGTGTCAACTAAAACCGCCGCTACTTTTAAATAAATAAATATTTATAATATAATAAATAGGCAGGCAAATGAAATTGGTGGGGGGGGGGGGGAAATGAAAATTTTTTCCCACCAACATTAGCGTCCGCTATAACCGCCGCTACTCTTTAATAAATAAAAAGATTTATTCAAATTCACATGTAGCCAAGGCTTTGGGCGACGCTAATATTATTTTCAAATAAATAAGTGAAACGCTTGATTAGCGTTGGTTTGGACAGTCGTACTAGCAACGCTATTAGCACGAGAGTCGGGGACGACGCTAAAACATTGCAGCTAAAACGTGTTTTTCTTGTAGTGGCATTCGTTTCTCGATACACTTTGATACTTTGAGTGTAATTGAGGATTTGTACAGATTTGAGCACATTAAAATCTAACGCTATGATTCTAATTTATACTAATTCGACCCTAACAACCATTTTCTAATGGAATGCCACGTTATTCATTTGCATGTTCCTCGATCTCTAAGGCCTCCATGCGTTTTTTTATAAGACCAATCATTTGAATTTGAATCTTCTTCCGTTCGAGGCGCGCCAAAATCAATTAACGTGACCGTCAAAGCTTATTCTAAAAAGCTCCAAAATATTCTAAGTCTTTATCTTCGTCTTTGAGGATACCCTTTTCGATAGTAACTTCACAAGATAAAAACCTCTTCAAATGTTTGATATTTCTAATAGCCTTCATGAGCTAGATTTTGCATCTTTTCTTCAATAATTTTCACCTTCATTTACCCGTTTTCGAAATTCCTAGCTAACACCATGTCAAATAGTTGTTTCCCGAAATATCAAGAGCCCCAAAATTCAATTTCGTAAGATTTGACATACTTAGTTCTATCATAACAAATACGAAATATGAAGTATTATATATTATAATGAGACCATTATCATAAAGTTAATATTAAATGCTTATATTAAAAATAACACTTTTCTAAATTCCAATATTTAAAATAACACAATAATAAATATAAGAATTTATAAATTCCGGTATTTTAAAATAACAACTAATATTCTAGAGTGTTGACTTTAACAGAGAAAGATTTTCAACTTCCTTGCTTATGAGGAAATAAAATTTCTTGTTCCATCTTAAACGAAAAATTGCAAATGAAGCGTTAGAAGTTCTTCAGGAACTATACAATGTTATTTTGCTATCTTTCGGGGATGTTTTCCTTTATAAATTCTTCAGGAACTATATAAATGATTTGTTTCAAGCAATTATCTAAAAATTATAATTATATTTCTGGGATGCGTTAAAATTATTTGTGTCATTCTTCTGGAATGACAATCTCTTGACAACTTTTTAAAATTACAAAAAGTCATCAATAATATTATATTTTTCTAATATTAAGCAAAGGCTGAATAAATTATATACCTGAAGAAATTAATTTTGTGCGAATTTATCATGATTATAAAACCAATCTCTATTATTACAACATATGATTCTAAAATGTTTGAAAAATTGAAACATTATTTCAATTAATTAGAATTAAACAATCAGCTTACACACATGCAAAATTTTAAATAATTGAATCAATAAAATTACTTAGAGTTAATAGTGATTTATCCCCCTACAATATAAGCGTGTTTTGATTTACCCCCCTTTAATTTTTTTTAAAATACCCCCTTATAATTTTAGGGTACCTCCTAAGCGTGTAAAAACTAGGGTGGTAAATAAAAAAATAACATTTACAGGGGGTAGTTTTGCCATAGGGGGCCAAAGACTTAGAATTTTAATATTTCAAGGAAGTTTTTAAAAACTTTTTTTTTAAAAGGGGTATATCAAAACACGCCTATATTGCAGGGGGTAAATGACTATTAACCCAATTACTTAATATGATACGTATCGATACAATGAGTGTTTTTTCTTTCAGAAACATATTTCATAAATATAAAAAAAAATCTCCTCAGGATCATCATCAAGTCATACATATATAATTCAATAAAACATTATTATCGTAAATAATTCAAGGTTCTGAAAATATAATTTATACGAGATGGAAGCGAAAAAATCATATCTGAGAGCTTGGTGTTGATAACGTATTATGAAATTATATAAAACAATATGGAGATCAAAGAAACGAAGAGAGAAAGTAATATTGTATTATCTTCTTCAAAAAGTACACTTTACATTGCAATGTGGTTCTTATTTATAGGACCCAAGGGAGATGAAAAATAACAACCATTAATAAGAAATAGGAAGATGAAAAAGAAGAATTAGGATGGACATCCACTTTTATTCATAAGAAAAGTAAATTTTTTGTACACTTGCAGGTAAATACATTGTGATTTTTCCTAGGAGAAAACTTACCTACAATTCCTTATGTGTTGTTTATGCTATTTGTCGATGAAAATATGACAAGTATACTTTAGCATCATTAAAGGAGTGAAAATAGTAGAAAATTGCATTTGTAAGAGGAAATTATACACTTAAGAAATTGTATAATTTCTAAGTATTCTTCTCTTTTTAATGACAAAATGAACATCTTCTTATAATCAATAGGTTCACTTGCTTCCCATTTCTTTAAGGAATGAACTACTCTTTGTGAGCTCACGTACTGGTTTCTTTGAAATTCTGATAAAAGTATACGCCCATGTACCAGCCAAAGCTCCTAGAATAGGTGAAACCACATAAATCCATATTCCTCTATATTCGTGGTGCATAATAGCTGGACCTAAACTTCTGACTGGATTCATTGATGCTCCTGTGATTGGTCTGTCAAATATATTTTGAATCAGAAAGTTTAACATTTCTAAAAAAAACATGTAACATCTAAATTTTATTTAAAAATATTCAAAATTTGTTGTAATTAATGATTTATACAAATTTAGTAATATCTTAAGATTAATACCCAGCAAACAACACGTTTAGAATAATTGTAGATCCAACTGCAAGTCCAGCCAATTCACCGACCTGAAGAAATAAACAAAATTACAAAAGTTTAAAAAAAAGTGGCCGATTTTCATAGACCAACTACTTATTTAAATTTTTTACTTTTAATATTATAAACATCGCTGAATCCTTTCTTAAGTAAAAGCTTACCGCTCTGTCATCGGTGGCAACTCCTGAAATGATGAACATAAGATAGAAAGTAATTATAAATTCAATGATAAGAGCTTGGAGGTTAGATCCAGCTGGAAGTGTTCCCACAAAGCGATTTTCTTTGCCAGTAAATATAAGTTTAAGAGCCCCACTTGCAAGTAGTGACCCAACGATTTGAGCAACTATATATGGTGGTACCTGCATATCAAAATCAAATTAAAATTAATAGCTAAATTTTTTTATTAAAAAAACTACTCTCTTATAAAGACTTTGTTTGCTAATTCACCTGCACTAATGGAAATCTTTTGGTAGATGCATGAGCAATTGTGACAGCAGGATTAAAATGAGCACCAGAGATATGACCAAGAGAATATACCAATACCACAACACAAAGTCCCCAAACAATTGCAATTCCAGGAAGTGTTACTGCATTATCATTGTTAAGATTTGTAACTACAGAACCACATCCAACAAATATTAAGAAGAATGTTCCCACCACCTCGGCTACCAACTATATTCAACAATAAACACAATCATAATCATAATTTTAATTAATATATTATGTACAACAATTTAACTTTTTAAACATCATAAAATCACCTTTTGCAAAAGAGGAACAGGATCTTCAATGCTTGAGTTATCACACATTTTTATTGCATCATCGTTTCCATTTAAAACTACATTGATGTTTTCATGGCAAGTTGAATTATCACCCTCCATGTTTAATAAAAATTAATTAAGAATAAACTTAAGAAGATAACTTATATTAAATAATTATGCTTTGTTTATCGGAATAAAAATGATGAATGAAGAATTGAGATAGAACACCACCAATTTATAGGGCTTAAAGTTACTTACTGTTTTATGATATTGTTGACAGGATATATATGCTTTTAATTTGATAAAATGAGTTGGAAAAACAAAATCTAAAGATAAATATTAGGCTTTAAATATATTTTGTTAATTTGATGAAGTTAGACCTGAATTAAATAACAAAATTCTAATTATAGAAAATGTAATGCAATATATTTTCTTTTATTAAGATATTGTGACAATACTCTTTACAACCGCGAAAGAAAAAAAAAACTATTTACAAACCACATATTAGTTGTGAGTCTTTTACACATTTAAGGCTTAATTTATCATTATTATTATTTATTATTATTATTATTATTATTATTATTATTATTATTATTATTATTTTATATATTTCGAATGATATACCTCTAAAAAATTTCCAATGCAAATCTTCTTTCATGTTGACATAATTTGAAACAAAATAATGCTATCACTACAAGAAAATATCCTTAAATGTATTTTACCTAGAATCTAAATTCACCGAAGTAATACATTAATTTTATACATATGACAAATTGATAGGTAATCACATATTTGTTACGTTTTTGTTTGTTTTACAATTTTTCTAGAATTTCTTTGGTTTTTATTTTTATCTTATTTATTGTAAGATTTTTTATAGTAATAAATATGATTTTATTAAAATTTATTTGATTTCATGATGAAATATCTATATTTCAATTACAATTTGAAAAATAAATTAAAACTAAATAAATTAAAACTAAATAAAGGCTACATAAAAATAAAGTTTTAGAAACAAGACTCAAACAGATGTGGGTGAAGAAAGACCTTAGAAACAAGACTCAAACAGATGTGGGTCGGAGGATTGGTTATAAAGCCTTAGAAACAAGACTCAAACAGATGTGGGTGAAGAAAGGCATAATCAATATCATTGACTTAGGGAATGAGTATTATCTGGTTACTTTTTCACATGATGTTGATCACGCTGTAGCAATGAGGAATGGACCTTGGTTTATTTATGACCATTATCTTACAGTTAAGCCATGGTGCCCAAATTGTATGCATCAAAATGATACAATACGAGAAGTGGCTGTGTGGGTGCGAATTTCGGGGCTACCAATCGAGTATTATGATGGAAGAGTTTTGAAGCAGATTGGTACACGATTGGAAGAACAGTGAAAATTGACAAAAACACTTGTCGCACGCTCGCAAAAAATGAACAACAGAGTCGCCACTAACATATCTATCCTAAAAGGAAAGGAACGCCAGCAAACCTAAAACGAATAAGAACAAGGTCTTTCGACCAGAGAACTAGGTACGAGAGTAGGTTACGTAAGGGGAAGGTACTAGCACCCCTCACGCCCATCGTACTCGATGGTATCCACCTATGTTTGTTTCTATCTAAAGAGTGTGTACTATGTCTAAGCCTAATGCAAATGCATGCAAAAGAAACACGGGGAAAAGAAGGAATATTTACAAGTGTGCTCGTTCAAGCCCCGCGACTTGATGCCTACGTATTCCTTTCAGGAATCAGAGCGTCGTAGTTCGGCTTACATGTTTTTGTTTGTTTTTGTGTTTTTTAGTTGAACAGAGGTTAAGGTCACAATCCACGATGCTCGACCTTGGGAGACTTACACGCCTAAGTATGGAATGGACTTAACTTGTTCTTAGAAGGGAAAGAGCATGGGTTTGTATTTTTTGATGTAATTCCGTGATGAACAAAACCCACTACAAGGCTTCGCACCACTTTCTTACTTTTTTTTTTAAATCTGAACGTTTATTAAGTATTTTGAGTGTTTTTGATTGGTGTCTTTTAAAGGGGAATTTATTTGTGACTTGGATCATACCAAAAAGTTTAAGTGTTTAGAGAAATACACCAAGGCCTACACCTCAATCATTTCTCTAAGTAGCGGTTAAGAAATACACCGAGGCCTACGCCTCAATCATTTCTTTCCCACTAAGTAGAAAAGAAATACACTGGGGCCTATGCCGCAATCATTTCTTTCCCACTATAAAAGAAATAGTAGCATGATCTTCGACGGTATTTATTAGGTTTTTTAAAGTTGGAAAAGAAAAAGAAATGAATAAAGGGGAGACTAACCTAATTGAGTCTAGCATAATGATCGTTGTTATTTATAAAAATCTAAAAATCCTACTTAAGAACTAAACTAAAATCTAAGGGGAATTAACTAAGCAAAAAAGATGAGAGAAAGTCATTTATGTTGACTAAAGTCAACTTTAACAACTAGGGGCATTTTAGGTATTTCACAAAATATAGAAAATATTCACAAAAATGAAGAAATAAATTCTAAACTAACAAGGAAAAATTCACAAAGCATATTTGGTATTTTATTCAAGCTTAAAACTATTTTCAAGAATTAAAGCTAAAAACAAGTATTTTTTATTATTAAGAACCAATCAAAATTTAAAGAAAATCAACAATTGCAATCAATAAAAAAATCCAAAAAAGAACTATGGATGATTAAAATCTAACTGGTCAAAGAAATATTTTTTATCACATTTTTTATTTAAGAGAAAAGATTAAGAACAAAAGTTAAAAAACAAATTTAAAACAATTTCTAAAAAAGACTACAGGGAGGTGTAAAAGCAATTTTATATGCACTGGAATTTTAGTTAAAATCACATTGGGCGAGAAGCGTGGGGTGTGAGGATGAAAAACACTGAGACCAGGTCCACCTATTATACTACCAATATCCACATATGAGTATTAATTTGTTTTCCTCAATTATGTAACAACAACATTATTATTATGGCTATAGTCTTATAAAACGTGACATGCAAATATATGGCACCTGAAATCAATTGGCCATCTTCATTTTAAATGACTACAAGACAAAATAGGTTTGCCAATAGGGGTGGGAATAGGCTAGGCTAGGCTTTATAAGGCCTGGGCCTGGCCTACGGTAAACTTACAAGGCCTGAGTCTGGCATATGGCCTACTATAGGCTCGTTTTTCCAGCCTGGTCTGGCCTTTTTAAAAGCCTGGCCTAAGCCTATTTAAAAGCCTCTTTCTTATTAATGTTTTCAATTAATTCATACTCCCTCCATTCTCTTTTATAAGAAAATTTTACTTTTTAGGTTCATTCAATAAATGATATATTTGGACTACATATAGCCTAGATGCATCATTTATTGAATGAACCTGAAAAGTAAAATTTGCTTATAAAAGAGAATGGAGGGAGTATTACTTAAGAAGTCTTATATGTCGCATATATATGAACATTTAGACCGACCTATTTAACATTTTTTTCTAATATATATGCATATATAGACCAATCTATTTAACACTTTTTCTAATATATATGCACATATAGGCCAACCTATTTAAACTAATTTTAATATATATGAAAATATAGGCCGGCCTACAAGGCTTTATAGGCTTTTTTAATAGCCTAGGCCTGACCTATTTTATTAAATAGGCTTTTTAAAAAGCCCAAGCCTGGCCTTTTTATCAAATAGGTCTGGCCTGGCCTTAAGTAGGCTAGGCTATAAGCCCTTGTAGGCCGACCATTCGCAAATTGACAACGCATCAACCAATGATTTAGATAAGACAAAAAGACCAAGGCAATAGGAAGGAGGACCACTTATGATGTGCCACGCTTACTAAAATGGAAAAGAAACTGAAAATGAAACAAACGCCGGAGACGGAGCTCCGGTCGTCTTCTCCGACGTACACGGTTGCCGGTGTTACACAAATCTCCCAAAAATTCGAGATTCCTACACTGTCTTGCTCGGATTTTTGTGTAGAACACGAATATCATCTCTGTTTCCTCTAATACTTCCTCTAAGTCCCAAACCGAGGATAAATCCAAAACCCTAACTCGAAGACACTTCACAAAATCCTATTCTACACACATCAGCATGTTCATGATCAAGCACTGAACTCGAATACATGATTCGAACGTTCAAACCAGGAACTAATTCATATAAACCAAAAACAAAAAGAATCACGAATGGAGGAGTTTCACATATATGCAACAAGCAACAAGTATATTCCAGATGTGCATGGCCTACATGTGTTATTATGATGCTGAGAGAGTTTTTGTGTTAGATCCTACCTGGAAAAGCTCTTGAATAGAGATCTTCAGAAAACTTCTATCCCTCACGCTTTGGCTTCAGTTCTTAAAGATGATGATGAGGCGTGAAGAGCTACGAAGGTGCACACACTCTGAGAAATAAACTCAGAGTCTTGTTTAGGCTTGCGAGCGGTTTGAAGGGGTTTCTTGCAATACTTTGATAACAGAGCTTGGAGAATTTGTTGTGGAGTTGGAGACGTGATGATGATTAAAGCTTCCACGGTTTGGATGAGAATGGTGATGGGGAAGGTTAGATGTGGAATAAGGTTTGAAGATGGTTGAGAGTTTGTTGTGGTGGCCGGAGTTGGTTGATTGAGTTTGTTATGGTGGCCGGAGGTGGAGATGAGATAAGAGAGGAGAGGAAGAAGAGGAATGTGGAAACTGAGAAAAGAAAATGAAGTCGTGTGTGTTTTGAAGTGTGAAGGTATTTGATTTATATATGCTGAGTGCATGGTGTTGTTAAGGTGTGGTGCAAATGTAGCTGATCTTTCCCTCAACTACTTTGTGAACAAGCTTGATACACGTTTGTTAATCTTCCCTTGTGCGTTTTTACCTGCAGTAGTGTGCATGGCTATTAAGAGCAAAAATGCTGCCTTTGTGTACGCAACCTGGTGCCTTGCCAAGACCAGTTCTCCAAGATACCAACTTTGCATACACATATCTTAAGCCATGGGTCATCATTTGCTTTGATTATTGGACCTTTGGAAAGAGGTCATGAAGGAGAATGGATTGGTACCAAATTGAATCAATGGGACGCTTTTAATTCCTTAAAACTGGGCCTCAAAATGGTGCGCCACGTGCTCGAATAATATGTTGACCAAAAAGTCAATTGTATTGACTTTAGTCAAGAAACCCTAATTCAGGATGACCAGATGAATTGCAAGCTTGTATACTCCAACCAATTCCTTGAGTTGAGGATGAGAAAACCTTGATTTAAGAAAACCTCCAAAATAAGGATAATTCCATCTAATTAAACCTCAGGTCCTCTCTTTTTGATCAAGAATTCTCTGCAGTATCAATGGTATGAATGCATGTATTATGCTATGACCTAAATGAAGTATGTTTATGAATTATAAGCCAGGTGAATAGGGTAGGACAAATTTGGGGTATGACAACACTTCCTTGCAGGAGAGAGGGAAATATGCGAGAATATGCGTGGAAATTGATCTAAAAAAACCACTCCTTGCGACGTTCATGATTCAAGACACAAACTACCATGTGGAATATGAAGGATTGCATTTGGTGTGTATGTACTGTGGTAAGTATGGACACTATGATGAGTGGTGTATGGAGCGGATAAATGCTGGGAAGCAGATGCATGACGATACCAGTGTGCAACAGCAAAATAAGACAGGTGCTGGATTGCCAACTGACAACAACAGAGGGGGCCCTTAGATGATAGTACAAAAGTAATCGAGGGGCAGGAAGACTCCAATTTCAGAGGAAGGCAGTGGTCGTAAGGGGAACGGGAGGATACACGGTGGAGGAGGGAATAACAGCAAGAGTGGAGGCGGATTTCTTGGCGGATCAAGATTTCGATCACTACTGAATGACATAGAAGAAGAACCGTAACATGAGGCCAATTTGACTAATAATCAATGTGCTAATGGTATGGAACCAACTGATGTGCCACAGGTGCGAACAACGGATTTGTGTGAAGTAGAGGAAGAGAATAGAGTTCTCAATGCAGCTGCAGGAATCGAAATTGAAGGGGTAAAAACTGTGCAATCAACAAAGGTACCAACAAATGATTCCTATGAAGGTCTTGTTAGGGAGCAGAAAAGGAAGACTAGAATTCCAACTAATGTTGGGCACGCGACGATTCAGGAGAAGAAAAAGAAATTCATTAATTTGGGAGCACGGGGGTCGAGTAACTTTAAAGGGAGAGAAATGAGTAAGACATGTGGAAACTCGTCCTTGGCGGATCTTGTGGAAAATGCAGATGTTACAACCTTAGCCAATATTTTCAGAGATACACTTGGCCATAGCCAAGGGACCATACCATCAAATAAACATGAAGGCACAACCATTAACAATACCAATCTTACAAGTATAGTTGCGGAAGACCTCTTTATGTTGATAACGGCGAGAGTCCGAAGTGTCCAAGACAAGCACATGAAAGCACTATGGAAGCTGATATGGAGAAGGTTTTGGAAACTCCAGAATCTCTCTGCTAAATGGGATAGAGTACTTGATATGGTTCCAAGGAAATACAGTTAATCATGAATAGAAAATATGATATTTTATACTGGAACTGTCGAGGGGCAGCCAGTAGTGCGTTTCTTGTAACACCCTTCTAAACCCCGCGGCAATTAAATAAATTATTCAGAGTACATGAAAAACAAGGGTGCCACAATTCAAAGTTTAAAACAAACATCATACGTCTATGTCATGCATTCACTGAGGGAAATTCATCATAAAATTATAACACTTCATGTTAACACAGCGGAAATTAAATCGCACGGATAAGTTCAACATCTTTAAAACTTTATCCTTCAAACATCAAAATAAACAACTAGATTTATAACACATAAACTCAAAACATCGCGTCCCCAGTGTTACAATATCAGAGCATGACACCTGACGCTAAACTAAACGCACTGACTCATGAGCTAATCCTCACCAAGTCGAAAAGCTGCTATCCTCAATCTGAAAATGACAACATGTAAGGGTGAGTCTCATCGTAATTAACAAATATTATAGCATCATAAATAATAACACATCATAGTTATATTAATCACCCAATTGTATCATATTCAGACAATTCAACAACTACACAACCAACACATCATCAATTCATAACACTGAAACACATCCAATCATGTTATGAAAATCATGCATATGAATGAACTGACACTATGCATGTGGTACCAAACATCATCAATGGGAATAAACCACCGACCGATCCAACATCTTCAAGATACGGCCCTCACAGCACAAATTCCACACAATGGGAATTATGCCCTTCACTGAATCCCCACATCATCAGGATTCAGCCCTCAACAAATGATTATGAATGAATGCAACATATATAACATACTTATACCATCATCATCATCATCATCATCATCAAGTATGTTTAAATATATATTAGCATCATTCGAATATCATCCAATTATCATCATTATACAACTCATAAACCATCACATGATTATTACTTCAAACATAGCATGTATTGACACATCTCATCACATATATGTACAATACATCATTCATCAAGAAATAAAATCATGTTTCAAAATAATTAAAGTCACACCTCATCCCATCATTTAAACACATAGGTTATCTCATAAGATTCATCGTGCTCGAAACGACACTAAAAGCGGACATACGGTTTGAGAGTTATGGCCTTCGGAAAATTTATAAAAAAATTTGTATGCTGTGAGTCGATGCACGAGTTCCATAGGTCGACGCATAGAATTTTCTGCCCCCTCAGGTTTTCTCAGGCCGACCCATGAGTCGACTCATGCTGGTCTTTTGGGAACCTATAGGTCGACGCATGATTTTCATAGGTCGACGCACGCTGCGTTTACGCATAATTTTTCTGCGATTTTTGACATCTTTCCTCCCCCAATCTCAATCTAATCGCACCATAACAGTTCCCACACCAAAACATCATCAAATAACATAACATACTACAATTATAACACATTTTAGATGTCATCTAACACTGTAACCATTCATCAATTCATCAATCTCATCAATTCTACCAAAACAACCTAAATCTCCCAAAACCCCAAAACCTAAACATACAATCCAATTGATCTAACTAATATTCCTAATCAATATCATCACTTAAGATAGGATAAGAGAAGTTAATCAGAGAGTCCCCCCTTACCTTAGTCAAAATTTCTTGATTGGTCTCTCCCTCTACCGCTCCTCTTTCACGTTCTTGAGTTCCCAAGTTCTTCAGTCTTTTCACGTTCTATCCCTTCTCTCCAATTACCTTATTATTTTATGAAAATAACATTAAATTAGTAATGGGCTTTACTAACTTAACACCCCCTTCTTACTAACATCACCCATGGCCCAATACCATAAATCATTCTTTTTTCCAATTTATTTTCATAAAACCAAAATAAGTCTAATTATTAATTCAATTTCCAATTAAATTAAAAATTAACATATACGGGTGTTACATTTCTCAGATACTACAATCAATACGTAAAGATACATAAACCCGCTGTTATAGTAATAGCTGAAACTCGATGCAACCCCACGAATCTACACAAAGTTTTTGGTCAGATTGGGTATGATGACTATTTATCAGTTGAGAATCACGGTTAAGCAGGGGGCATCATTGTGGCTTGGAACAAAAATGTCAGTAAGGTGGACCTATGCTCCAAGAAATCACAGTATATTCATATGAGGATCGAAAATGTGCTGCAACAAAAGTTCCTCTTTATGGCAGTGTATGCAAGCCCATATGAAACAAACAAAAAACTGCTCTGGGATGATTTGATTAAGATAGCCGAGGATGTAACAGAGCCTTGGTTGGTTGTCGGGGATTTTAACGACATCTTAACGGCGGATGAGAAAAAGGGTGGAGCAACGGTGTCTACTTGGCGATGCGTTAGATTCAAAGAGCGCATCACTCACTCTAACTTGTTTGATATGGGTAATGTTGGCCCAAAATTCACTTGGCGGGGACCTATTTTCATGGAGGCCAACACATATTGGAAAGGCTGGATCGTGCACTGAGTAACGAGGAGTTGACTACTTCCTTTCTTGATAGTTTTGTGAAGGTTCTAGCTCGCATTGAATTTTCTGATCACCACCCAATATTGATTGTAACGCAGCGATCGCAATGTAGTAATAGGCCCCGTCGGTTCAAATTTTAGAGTGCATGGTTGCTGGATGCTTCATACCATGCGATGATAACAAGTGCTTGGAAACCGACAATCAATTTACACCAGAACCTACAACATATGCAGGAGGCTTTCAAATCTTGGAAACTAAACACCATTGATCAAGTGATTATGATGAAGAAAGAGTTGATGGCAAAATTACATGGAGTTCAAATGGCCATGCAACTTCGTAACTACGGAAGGAGCCTGCGGAAACTAGAATCCAATCTGCAACAGGAGCTTAGTAGAATTTTGAGGAAAGAAGAGTTGATGTGGTTCCAAAAATCGGGAGCTAAATGGATGATGAATGGTGCCCGTAACACAAAATACTATCATTTGAAAACATTCAAGCGGTGTCACCATAATTGAATTTTGATGTTGAAGAATGACCAGGATCAGTGAATTGAGGAAACGGGCCAGTTGGGGGAATTGGTTACAGATTACTTTCGAAAAATGTTTGAATTTAAAGATACAAGGCGGAATTGGTTTCAAAATAATTGGACTTTTCCTGAACTTATTATGGATGATATTTACAAACTGAGAACTGCCTTACTGAGGAAGAAATTAAATATGCAGTGTTCTCTTTAAACCCCTGGAAGGCTCCAGGACCTGATGGCTACCAAGCTGGATTCTTCCAACATTCTTGGAGTACAGTGGGAACGCAAGTACTGGATTTTGTTAAGAATGTTTGGGAAAACCCGAAGCTGCTCGCAACAGTGAATCACAACGTTATATGTCTGATTCCAAAGGTAAAAGTTCCACAACGTGTGTCTCAGTTCCGACATATATCGCTCTGTAATAGTATTTACAAGGTTGTAAGCATAATCGTCGTTAATAGATTAAAGGATCATATGGTGAAGTTGGTATCTCTAAATCAGTTCGGCTTCGTCCTTGGGAGAATGATACAAGATAACATCATTGTTGCCAATGAAGTGCTGCACAGTATGCATAAAATGAAAGGGAAAAAATAGGTTTCGTGATCAAAGTCGACCTATCTCGTGAATATCATAATGTGTGGAATAACGAGTGTGGAATCAAACATCAACTGGGATGGAGCTAGGAATGATAACTTTCGCCCTCAACGTGTAATCCGATAAGGGGATCCTATATCGCCGTACATTTTTGTGTTGTGCATGGAAAAGCTGACTCACCTCATAATGCAAGAAGTAAACACCGGTAGGTGGAGAACCAATCGACTGGGCAGAAATGGTATAAAGATATCTCACCTAATGTTTGCGGATGATCTACTATTGTTCGGGGAAGCGACAGAGAGGCAACTGAAATGCGTCATTAGTACTCTTCGGCGGTTTTGTGCGATGTCTGGACATGAAGTAAATGAGGAGAAAACTAGTATTATTTTCTCCAATAATGTTACTGCTGAACTAAGACAGAAATTCACTCAAATTTCAAACTTCAAGGTTGCAAGTTCTCTGCGCAGGTCTCACGTTTTTTGGATCGAAGAGTAATTAAATAATGGAAGACCCCCTAAATTTACCTTATACTTGAGTGTGAAAGAAGGAACATCCTGCTAAAGCCTGAGACTTACATAGCGAGGATTCGCAGTTTGTCGTGTGAAAGATGGTCCACTTGCTATAGTGATAGCAAGCTTCAGCAGTTTATATAAAAGGAAGGATTTACTTACTATAGTTCTAGTAAACCTTTGCATATATCCTGGATGAGAAAGGGATCACCTTCCATGGTTCTAGCAAGCTTACCTGCGTAAAAGGGATCACCTGCTATGGTCCTAGCAAGCTTACCTGCATAAAAGACTCTTTTTCTACAGTGCTAGCAAGGTCACCTGTGTAATAAGGACTTACTTGCTATAGTTCTTGCAAGTTTACCTGTGTAAAAAGATTTGCTTGCTATAGTGCTAGCGAGCTTATCCGTATAATTTTCTTGACATATCTGAAGAGGCTCCTAGAAAGGACGATGAGTGTCTTAGATCATTTGTGAACTATCTTCGGATAACTGCTCAGAATTAAGCATCAGGATCGTATTTGTCTTGAATGAGTGTCAGGATTAAATCGTTGCCCTGATTGTCTCTGCATTGTATCTGAGACGATAATATTCATTTGATTGTGGAATGACCTGAAAAGGCAACATTAATTTTATGCAATGTCATGATGCATGTGTTGTGTAATGAGATTCTCAAAATAAATGAGAATCTTGTATGTTATGTATGTATTATGAACAATGTATGCATGAGCTAGTTGGATGATGTATGGACACCGCTATGTGGTTGGAGCGCATTAGTAATTCCGTATCACCATCTCTGATCGGGGAAAATAAATCCCTATTCTTTTCCGGGGATGATATTTAACCAGCGCGAAGATTTGAAGGAGATCATTACCGAGGGACCATGATGAATAAACGTAGTTATCAAAAGCGAGGGCTCGCAGTTTGTTGTGTAAAAGAGATTCTCCTGCTATAGTTCTAGCAAGTTTACCTGCGTAAAAGGGATCACCTGCTATAGTTCTAGCAAGCTACCTGCATAAAGATTCACCTGCTATAGTTCTAGCAAGCTTTCTTAGACCAGGTTTGAATGAGTAATGATTATGCTTATGTATATGTTGATTGATAAATGCCTATATACGCGTGCTAGTTAGTATGTATATGCTAATGCTAATGCGTACGTATGTATGGTGATCCCCAGATTTTATCTCCTTATAACCCATTGAATTTGTTTAAACCATGCAATGACTATGCTCGTGCCGACTAGTAATGCTTATGCGTAGAATGTTTCCGAGCGGAACTTCAGGTTTCAGTCTCCTTCTAGACCATTAGGTCCTGAACCAATCCCCTGGTACCCTTTGTTTTTTTGAATTGTCTAGACATTTTGATGTATGTAATGTATTAACCAATGTATGTAATGCCTGACTTATGTATATTTGCATGATGCTCCAATGATAGGTTGTTGATAAACAAAGCGTATATAGCTCGCTAAGATTGTAAGGTGTGAGGATGCCTTTTTTTTGCTGTGTGTCTTGCCCTAGTTTGGCTTTTTGAATTACTCCACGCCTTTGACTTTTGAAATTCTCCACGTCTTTAACCTTTTGCAATTATTCGCACCTTTAACCTCTGGAAACTCTCCACACCTTTAACCTTTTAAAATTCTCCACCTTTAACCTTTTGAGGTTCTCCACCCCTTTAACCTTTTGAATTGTTCACCCTATGGATTTGGTATCCACTGCCCCAATATTTAGTTTTGTGGAAAAAGATGCCTCTGATCTCCAAGCCATGAAGGAAGTACCCCGAGAAATAACCTTGTCATACAAATGTGATACATATGCTTCAATGTTTAGATTGAAGGGTATGCCCTTGATCTCCAGGATATGGAGGGCTACCCATAGTGTTCTATCCATTTAAATTTATCCCATGTTTGGCATGTCCCTGATTGTTATTGATTCGAGATGTGACCCAAGTCTATTGAACCTTAGGATGAATGCCCCTAGTTAATAGGATCTTTGATTGTATGCCCCTGTAATCCTTGAAATTTTGCCCCTGTTTAGGAGAACCCTCTGGACGTGGTTCCCCCATTCAAGAGTCTTTATTAGAAATGACCGCCTTTGATTAAACCAATTTCGAGATTTCCTTGATGCTAAGTGTGTATTTGTGGATGACGCCATGCCCTTTAAGAAGTAACTCCAATGCGATGCGGATGCAAGTTTTGAAATCGAAGTTTGTTATGAATTGGAAATGGATGATTAAAAATGAATGTTTGAGGAAGTGAAGTGGTTAGCCATTAACAAACAATAGGAATCAGTTTAACCAAATTAATGCCAAGTATGCTTTCGTAGTTGACCAAGCTTCAATTAGGACTTTTGAAGGTTGTAACGTGGCCGTGGTTCGCAGTTTAAGAAACACAGGATATAAGGCTAAAAATTTATTTAACCCACCCCTTTATCCTTGATGTTCTCCAATCCTAAAGTTCCTTTAATCCAATGAATGTGTTTCGTTTGCAAGATAATTGTTTCAGTTCCAATGATGAGTAGAAGCATTAGTGAAGATCCAAGCACCGATGAAAAATGTTGTAGAGATCCAAGCATTGATGGGAAGCTTTGATGATTTAGCAGTCACCAGATTATCCTTCGTATTTTGCTTTTTTTTCTATCCCTTATTTTTGCATGAGCCAATTCCTTTGAATTTGATCCATCGGGATGCCCTAATATTTGCCTAAGTCATTTTTGTTCTCTTTTATGGGATTTTCCATTTTGACTTAGCGTGCGCTTTCCTCCTCTTTTTTTTGAATGCTCCTTTTGAATATTGTGACTGCCATGTTGACTTTGATTTGTAAGCTTCGACTTTGATACGTCCTCGATGATGTATTGAGGAAGAAGATGTTGTGAATATTGTTTCCATTGCTTCCTCATTTTTTTTGATGAATGTGAGGAATAAGATGTGCTTGAACGTTTGCTTTGCTTGACTGATTCTCTTGACCACAAAATACACCATTGAATTAATCGAAGTCTACCCTTCCCCTGGTTGAAATTAAGGTTTATTTGAAAAATAGAAACAAACTCCAACTTCTGGCTCGAGGGGGTTGACTACGGATTATCTCCTTATTTCTCCACTATTTAGGGATTGAAACAATGCCTTACATCGTCGACTCGGTCTTACCTTGAAAGCATATGTTTAGTAAGATTTAGTTATTTGTATTCGTCATTCTCCCTTAAGTTTGTTAGTAATCGGAAATCGAAATTGAAATAGAATAAAAGGGTGCAAGTGGAAAGTCGTATTAGTGATAGAATGAAGTGAATGAATTGATTCCAAAACCTGCATGGTTATCCCATTAGAATTTCTAATCAGAAGGTACAACTTTTATCCTAGGTAACACTTAGCGATCATAGGGGTTGCAATTTTAATATGATTAACACCTATTAATACTAGGGACAGTCTCCTTTGTTAATCCAATGACTTTGTTTTACTTCTTAGTTCTGTGACTTGTAGAAGAAAAAGGTAGCCTCGAACTCTCCTTGGGCATGTTAAACTTGTCGGGAATAAATTGTTAGCGGTGGGTTTTTGCCGTCCAGAACTTCATGAGTTTCCTTTGACTGAACCTCTTTCACTTTTTCTAATGGTAGTATCACACTGTTTGCAACCTTCAGTGTTTGTAAATTGATATAGAAAACCTACGACCCTTTTGCCTCTTGGTGGGGAGTTAACATATGTCGCCTTCCCTCCATCGTAATTATGCATCTTTGTTCGGGATATTGCCCCAGTTGGACTGGCCCTTGCCCCCCAAGTTATCGCAGAGCGTCCTTGTAAGATTTGCTATGTTCTAAGATGAACCCCTTTATGACTAGATACCTCTTGAGTGTATCTATGGGGGAACCTCTTTGTTAAACTAATCCTTGCTCGATGATAACTTTTATTGTATTTACAATCCTGTTATGAAAAGGCCTGGACATGTGGCTGGCATGGTGAAAGGCATCCTTTTTCTCTTTGTAAGACCCAGTTCATTTTCATTTTATCCTTCTCTCTCCATAGTTTGTGATCCTTTTGTTTTTCTTCGTGAGTCTCGGGAAATCGGCTGGCACGGTAAGTATGGATACGGGCGAAGATAGAAATGCAAATGTAAATGTATGAATGTATGAAAATGCATATGCATGCATATGAAAAAGACTCCTTTTTTGTGTATATTATGACTCCTTATATGTAATGCAATGCAGACGTGCAACAGATATAGCCCTAAGGATAGTCCATGCGGATTTAGAGGTGACATTAGACCCCAGCGAAATCCTTGCAGGATAGATGTTATACCATGCCAATGGAAATCCCTTAGATTAGGGAGTGCGCAGAAGGTAGCAGCTGGTGACCGTTCAAGACAGTCACTAGATCTCATGGCCATCGAGAGGCCAATTGACGTATGCTAACGAAGTTGTCCCTCGTGGGAAGGTTCTCTATGCGGAACACAACCTATCTTAGGACGATACCGGACGAAGTGAAATCCTTACAGGCTAGGGATGAAAGATGTATAAATGGAAATCCAAACCCTACAAGTTAGGGGGTGCGCAGGAGCAAGCAATATGGTGACCGTTCAAGACAGTCACTAGATCTCATGGCCATTGAGAGGCCAATTGACGTATGCTAATGATGATGTCCTTCGTGCGAAGAATGCGATCTTAGAAGTAGAATCCCTACCAGCTAGGGAGTGCGTAGATGTAGGCACAGGGTGACTGTTCAAGACAGCCACTAGGTCTCATGGCCATCGAGAGGCCAATTGACTTGCATAAATTGAGATGTCCTTCGTGGGAAGGACATGATCTTGAGAATAGAATCCCTACAGGCTAGGGAACGGGTAGAAAGACCAGCAAAATTAAAACACAGATATTCATAGTATCTAAATTACAAACATACAATAAGCACCTAACCCTAAGTTCATACGTTCGGTATAACGGCATAATATAATCTACTCTTCCCATAGGTGGTTCTAAAAAGGTCTCATGGGGTACCTCGTAGCCTCCGAGACTTTTTGTCTCTTTGGATTTTAGAAGGATCGTTTACCCATGAGGTTCGAGTTTTAGGGGTAGGTTCCCAGAGAGATCAGCTAAATACCAAGTCCTGCCCTCAACAAAGTCAAGCCTTGATTTGGACATTTCCGAATATTCAACCCACTCTGAGTGGAATTATCATTAAGACTCGTAGGCGATGCAAGTCTCCTCTGGTCTTAAAGATAATTCCCACACTTATGTTTTAACAACAATTTATATATCCCAAAAATACAATAAAAACAAATATGCAATTAAACAGATATTTATTTAAATTTCTGTAAATAAATAAAACTGTAAATAAATAAAAAAGAAAATTAAATATTTAGTATAAAAAAAAACCTAAACCCTAACCCCAAAATCCTAACCCTAAAAATTTAGCCAAACCCTAATAATTAACCATGTACCCTAAACCTTAAACCAAACCTAGGAGCATAATAATTCGCCTTTTGTTTTTCCCCAGCAGAGTCGCCAGCTGTAGCAACCTGCCCTAAAAATTTAGATTTTAGAGTCGCCACCTATTCTGCCAGGGCGAATAGGAAACCCTACGAAGTTTTAGAGATATGGATAAGTTATTATAATCAGGTCAAGGGATGGTGTTAGGCACCCTTAACCCTTTCCTAAGGTTTTGTCTAAGGTAAAGGTTTATGGCTAATAAAGAAAGGTGACAGAAAGTTAAATAGGGCAAACCTTAAACCTATTGAAATTTTGGGGAAGGGGACTCGCCTTGTTACCAAGTGCCTACATACCTCCTTATGGAGGATCAGAGTCTACGTAGTTCGGGGTATGTTGGTGTTTTTAGAGGTTGTACGCCTTTGTAATTTGTATGTTGAAATGTATTTTAAATTAACGTACGCACTTTGGTAATTGTCGCAGTTTCGTAGTTCGTAGTTTGTGAAAAGTTAAATGAATTATTACGTGGCATACAACCCTGTTTAGTATTTTAAACCTTAGTATTGTTAATTGCGTTGATCAGTAGCTTTGATCAATATAATTAACAAATTAACAGGTATCGATTTTATTACTAATTATCATAATCGATTGATTCGATTACAACCGTTAGCAAATTAATTTGTTTTGGATTAGATTATTTGAATTGTTTAAGGGTAATTGTAAATTGAGTTTGAACACCTTAATTTTTTCGATTGCGTTGATCAATCGATTTGATCAACATGATTAACAAACATGTGCTTGAATTATCCTACGTAATTAATAATGAAAAGTATTAATTTTTACTAATCATCGCAATCGATTAATTCGATCAAAATAATTAATAAATTGAACCTTAACCTGTATATAGAAAATCCTTAACTAGCTTGACAAAAATGATTTTTGTCGCTAATTATCGTAATCGATTGATTCGATTAAAACAATTAACTAACTAATTAAATCGGTTAAAATAACCTAAAAGGTTAAAATCTAGACGGAGGTTAATGGACAACACCTGACTATTATAGGTTTTAGGGTTTTTCTATGGTTTGTGAAGCTGAAAGGCTAAACCTAATTTTAATTTAAATTATTAAAATTATTAACTAATTTCAATTATCAAACCTAAATTAATTTATTATCCTAAAAATAAAACCCTAATTATTTTACTTAACCTAGAACTAAATTAATTATTTAATTATATAACCTATACTATTTATTTAATCTAAATTAGTTGATTTTAAATAATTAAACTAGTAATTTTAATCCTTAATTAAAATCTAATTACTAATTAAAATTTATTAATTAATAAAAATGCTAATTCTAATGGTGGTTTTCTAATTAGTAGTTAATTGTTAGACTAATAAACCTAAATTAATTTGGTTGAGATAAAAAGGTTAATTGTTAAATAATAGTAAAAAACTTAAACTAAACAAATAAATAAAAAACTTGGGCGTTAGCAATCCTGTGTGGTTGGCCCTGTGAGAGTCCATGGTGGAGTTGCAGCTCTAGAGTCTTGGATCTGGTATGGGAAGATATCTAGAGGCTCACGTTGAAGGTGCATGGTGATCTTCCTTGGATGGAGGGTACATGATCCTGCAGCTTGTCATTTTAACAAAAATAATGTTGGGACCAGGGGTTGAACCCGCTCCCCTACACTCAATAGCTGAATATGCCTTCGCTCCACTGGGCCGTTTTTGCCATGCTGTTAACGATTCAAACAACAAATATAATATATAAAACCTAAATACCCAGAAATTCAAAACAAAGCATGCGCGCCTTGATCTCTTTCTTCTTCCTTCAAAACTTCTGCAGAACAGAACAAACATTTAGCCACGGTTTTGTAGTGTGGCCATAACCTTCTTTTTTAAAACCTGCAAATTGTCATCAAATAATACAAAGTAACAACCCATATCGATCGTAAATACTCCTCCGAGTCCAATTATGCCCTTAATCTTGCCTAATTTTGTCTGGTTTATGAAACCCCAATTCAAAGCTCTGAAACCCTAACAATGGTGTTTCTTCGTATCTACACCTAAACTTAAATCAAATTGTACAAGAACATTGCAAACATCCTAACTAACATAAACGTGTAATCGAAATTAGTTTACAATGCAAAAATCAATGAAATTGAATTTGAAAAAAAGATATAGCAAACTTTGAACATAGGGCGTGATTCTTGATGATCTACGGCCAGGGAATGATTGGGATTGTTTCAGAATGCTCCCAGGTGTCATACCCCAAAATTTGCCCTCTCATATTCAATCAAAGGTTCCTCAATTGCCCAAGAGCACTCAGGGTTCTATCAGACAAAGCTCCTCCTAATCCAGGGTCTCCAAAACTAGGGTTTGCATTTTATCAAAGGAGTTTGAATCTCTAAGGCCTCAAATGGACCTCAAGGTATCTCATATGTCTCAGAGCATCTCCAGGCCAATTTTCAAGCTTTGGATCACAAGAGTGTTCAGTCAATGGTTCAGATGATCAATAGTCAACTATGTTGACCTAAAAGTCAACTATAATCAAAATGCAATCAAACTTCAAGACTTTTGGTCAACATCAAGTATTTGAGGTTATATCCATCATTTTATCAAAGGTTGATCATGATTCATTAATAAAAAAAACTCAGAAATGAACAAAGTCAAAGGTTCAAATTAGGGTTTTTCTAACTAAAAAGTCAACTCACTTTGACTGGCCATAACTTTCACATGGAGTATCAAAAATTTCCCAACCAAAGCCTACTCTGAAGGAAATTGGATTCTCTACAACTTTGTATCTCACATGCCAAGTCCAGAAATGCTTCATTTAAGAGATATGGTTCAAAACATTACAGGTCCTTCTAGGAGATCGCAAGAAAGCTGTTTTCTGTCAGGAGCAATATCATCAAGATAAAATCTCCAAATGAAAAATATGTTCCAAAGTGGCTTGTAGAGGACATCTTGAGGTTTCCACAAAGTCCTAAAACTCTTCCATATCTTAAAAATTGAGGGAGATATTTCTTGTCAAAGTTTGTCAATTTTGGATGGAAAATGTGAAGTAAATAACGTTCAAAATGGATTTTCTTGCAAATGGGCCTATCCTTTTATGACCCAATCTTGTTCCCCAAGTCACTAAGAATATCCAAACTCAACCCCATGGTTATTTGATTTTTTATTCTATTTTTATTGGATTTTTATTCATTTAAAATACAATTTAAATCAAATAATTAATAGAAAATATAAGAGATTTGATTTTCTTTTGTTTCTAATCAATTCCAATCATTAAAAGGTCACATAATTAGCTCAGATTCGTTCAAGGAGGATTTGGAGTGAGAAAGATTGGAATTGGCCTATTTTGGAAAGTTCCATAATCATGATTCAGTCAAATTACAATCTCCAAAATTTTTGAAGATTTGATTGAATTTGCTTAACCTAATTTCATCTAACATATATATAGGAGCTATTGAGAATACAAAGGGAGGATTTTCGGCCTCCAAGGCCAACACAAAAAGCTTCAAAAGGTGGAGGAAAAGTGATTTTCGGATTGGATGATTGAGGCCAATTCAAGAACTTCTATGGATCCAAACACATTCCTGATGTATCCTTGAGTGTTCACGGACCCTTTTCCAGACTCAAAACCCTTGGAATTGCAACCAATTCGTTACGGTTTGGGCAACAAAGTTTGGTTTCGATTCTCGTTATACAAGAATTATGAATTGATTTTGATTATATATTTGCATTCATAATGATGTTTGTGATCTTTCTGTGCCATTTAGTCTGAGTTTAAGTGCAGATACCACGATTCGCCATTGTTAGGGTTCTAAGCTCTCAAATTGGGGGACTTTAATTAGAGTCCGAATTAGCCTAAATTGATGATTGCATCATGCTCAGAACACGATTTCCAATTGGAATCTGTTTCGTTTGAGTTATATTGGTTGTGTTTTGTGAAATTAGTGTTTGCAGGCCATGGCTACCAATCTAAAACGTAGCAGACTCATGGCTATTTCGTAGAAAAAAAGGGGACATTCTAAAACGAGGAAGATGAAGACATGTTGACGTCTGGTTGGTTCAATTTGAAATTTCCAGCCAGCGCACGCTTTTTTATGTGTGAGCGTTGCATTTCATATATTATTTCACGATTCCCTTCAATTAACAAAGGACGCAACTGGCACAGATGGTGAGACTGTTTGCTTGATAACGAGAAGGGCGTGGGTTTGATTCCCCGCCCATACAAATTCATTTTTTATTGAATCAAACAGCTGGATCACATGTTCGCTGCCTAAGGGAGATCACCGTGCGTCTCCAAGCTTGAAGCCGTCAGATTCACTCATGACTGGATCCAATGCATCAGGACTGAAGGCAAACTATGCACCAGCAATAAGCAGCAACACAGGATCAAAACCAGGTTTTATTAATTTTTTTTATATTTTTTTTATAATTATATAATTTGATTATTAAAATTGGGTTAATAATATAATTAGTATTAGGACTTATTTATTATTCGTTTCGATCGAATTAATCGATCGCGATGGTTAATAATTAATTATTTATTTAATTAAATAATATAAATTCAAATAAGGTTTATTTTGCTAAAAGGTTTTAACCGATTCTATTGGTTACGATGATTAGCATATTTTTATCAATTCGTTATTTATTTTAATCAAATATATTGATTACGAGGAGTAACGATAATTAATAATTTATTTAAAAAACACATCAATTTGCTAACGGTGATAATCAAATCAATCGATTAGAATAATTAGCAATCTTTTATCAATCTGTTAATTATGGTGATTAAATCTATTAATCATCGCGATTAATAGAACATACTATAATCAGGGTTGTACGCCATTCAAAACACAGTTTCCTTCACAAAACTACGGATTTTCAAAACTGCGATAAGGTAATTCAAAATACCTTGCAAATTGCGAATTTCAAAACTACGATAAGGTAATTCAAAATACCTTCAACACATTCATACTAATTCTAAGGCGTACAACCCTGCCCCGAACTACGTTGACTCTGATCCTCCCTAAGGAGGTACGTAGGCACTTGGCAACAAGGCGAGTCCCCTTCCCCAAAATTCTAATTAGGTTCGAATTTTGCCGTTCACCCTATTCGTTTCCTTAGCTATAAACCTTAACACTTTTAACCATAAACCTTTGCCTTAAACTTAAAACCTTAGGAAAGGGTTAAGGGTGCCTAACACCTTCCCTTGACCCGAATATAATAACTTACCCGGAATTCTCTTAACTGCGTAGGGTTTCCTATTTGCCCTGGTAGAATAGGTGGCGAATCTAAATCTTAATTTTTAGGGCAGGTTGCTACAGCTGGCGACTCTGCTGGGGACAACTCACTAATGGTGAATTATTATGCTCCTAGGTTTTGGCAGGGTTTAGGTTTTGGTTAATTATTTAGGTTTGTGGTTAACTATTAGGGTTTGGCTGATTTCCAGGATTAGGGTTTTGGATTAGGGTTTAGGTTTTGTTTTCTTTTCTTTTTAAATAAATATATAATTTCTGTGTTTTTATTTATTTATTCATTTTTCATTTGTTTATAATCATTTGCTTAAATGTTTATTTGTTTATTTTAATATATTGCACTGTTGGGATATTAAAAATTGCGTTAAAACATAAGTGTGGGAATTATCCTTAAGACCAGGGGGACTTGCATCGCCTACGAGTCTTATTGATAATTCCACTCAGAGTGGGTTGAATATTCGGAAATGTCCAAAACGAGGCTTGACTTTGTTGAGGGCAGGACTGAGTATTTGGCTGATCTCTTTGAGAACCTACCCCTAAAACTCGAACCTCATGGACAAATGAGTTGTTCTAAAATCTGAAGAGACAAAAAGTCTCGAAGGCTACGAACGGCCCCATGAGACCCTTGTTAGAACATACCAATGGGAAGGGTAGACTCCCTAAGCCGTCACGTCGAACCTATAAACTTAGGGCTTATGTGCTTATGTGTTTAATTATATGTTTTATTTATTTTTATATCATATAATTGTTGTGGTCATCATGCATCATGTGCATTCTTGCATCATGTCTTATCCACAAGGAATAAAAAAAAGAAAAGAGGATTTATTATATTTAAGCAATAGATGTGGATAAGACGTAAACACGAATAAAACATATCATTCATGGCATACATATCATTTCCATGGCATTGAAAGAAGATTTCTCTTTTACCTCCAGAGCAAGAGACCATTGGGAAGGATAACCTAACATCCCGACCGTCTTATCAAACCAGATTTCAGCAAAAGAAATCAATGGATCAGCTAGAACAAAATCAAGTCGCCCTTCGCGAGGAGGTGAATCAACTAAAGGGTAGTGTGGAAGAGGTTAAAGGAGGTATGGCTCAGATGCTAGGATTCATGAAGGACCTCCTGGATAAACAAGAAAAAGCAAAAGAGGTTCAGTCTAGGGAAACCCTGGTTCAGGATGAGATCCCCAACGACGAAAAGCCGCTGCTAGGATTTGTGACAGGCTTCGGCCCGGCTAAGGACAGACTTCAGACACGATCTGTTAGGAGAGCCATCCAATTCCGAGAAGAAGGAGAGACCTATCGAGAAGGATTTGTCCCCCCTCCACAGACGAAAGGGACATCCCACACAGTTCGCATTCCTGCTAACAATATCCCTTAGGATGACGATTACCTGGATCTACAACACAGGATACAAGAGATGGACAACACAGACCAAGCACCTCAAACGCAGCAGTCTATTCCCAACTCTAGGGAAGACTCCAAGGACAATGAACAGATCAAGGCGCTAGAGGAGAGACTAAAGGTGGTAGAAGGATATGATGTTTTCGACATGGACACCTTCGAAATGAGCTTAGTCTCAGACTTGACTATCCCACACAAATTCAAGGTTCCCGACTTTGAGAAATACAAAGGACTCACATGTCCGAGGAACCACTTGCGCATGTATGTGCGAAGAATGGCTGCCTATGCCCACGGTAAAAAGCTGATGATACACTTCTTCCAAGATAGCTTAAGCGGAGCGTCTGTTGATTGGTACATGCAGTTGGAGAAATCCTATATCCGAAGTTGGAATGACCTTGCTAACACGTTCTTAAAGCAGTATAAGTACAACTTGGATATGGATCCCAACCGGCTGCAACTGCTAAATCTATCACAAAAGAAGGATGAAGCATTCAAAGAATATGCCCAAAGATGGCGAGAAATGGCTTCGCGAGTCCAACTTCCCTTGCTGGAAAAAGAACTGGTGGACATATTTATGGGCACTTTGCAAGGACCATACTACAATAAGATGGTCGGAAGCATATCTTCAGGGTTCTCGGACTTGGTAGTCATTGGTGAATGGATTGAAAATGGGATAAAAAATGGGAAGATACAAGGAGCACCCTCAGGTTCCTATCACCCAAAGAAGTCATACGTTGGGAAAAAGGAACCCAACACTATTGGGGCAATCTTGGTTAATCAGGCCCCAACACTACAACGGAAGGATCAGCAAAAGCAACAGGGTGGCCAATGCACCTGGAAGTCCAAGCCAAAACGATCATTTACCCTGTTGCACATGCCACTGTCTCAAGCTTTGCAACATCTGCTCAGTCAGAGCTTGATAACTCTGCTGCCTCCATACTCCTCTCCAGCTAACCCTGCTCCCGGGTACAAGTATCTTGCTAGGTGCGCTTATCATTCAGATAGCCCTGGTCATGATACAGAGGATTGTGGGCCGTTGAGGCATAAGATCCAAGATTTAATTGAAGAAGGGATCATTGAGTTCAGACAGCCTGAAGAGCCTCACAAGTCTAATGCTATAGATGGCTAGAAGGAGGGCTTCTTAGATCATTAGTTTCGTTTTCATTCGCAATTTCTTTTCTGTTTGTTTAAACATTGGTCTTACGACATACGCTATGTACTTTAAAATAATCATTAAGGCATTGCTTACATTTGTCTTGATTTATTCCTAGTGTTTTCACTATATTTAAAACTGTGTTTATACTTGGTTTTCTTCTGTTGTGATATTCAACTCTCGTTAAAACTGTAAGCCTTTAAAGGGAGGATGACGAAAACGATGCCACAATCTCATACATTATGCTTTCGAACAGACCGTGTTGATGATGTACAGGCATTGTTTCAATTCCTAAACAGAGGAGATACAAGGATGTTAATCCCTTGTCAACCCCTTTGAGCCTAAGAAGTAGGAGTTTTCCTTCACAATAAAACCCTTAAACATAACCTGGGGTAGGGTAGTTGCTTAGTTAACTTAATCATCCCAAATTGTTCCTTTGAACACAATCACTGATGGTTCCCTGTCGTCATTAAGTTAGGCAGTCAATATCCAAAACAAAGAAAAAGGAAAAACCAACACAAAGCCTGCTAAGTCAAAACCTATGAGGGAGACTTAGGCAAAATTGGGGCATCCCGCTGATTGTAGTCTCAAAATGAACAGTTCAGGCAAAAGTTAGGGATAACAAAGTCGAAAAGAGGTCGCTACATACCCTCGACAAAAAGAAAATATTACAAAAAAGAGGATGACTGCCTTTACAAATAAAATTTTGGTTTTTGAACCATCATAAATGTCAGTATTACAACTCCCAAAGTCTTTTGGAGCTTAAATGCATAATTAACTGAGCATAGGACTGGAGAGCATCACGAAGATTGGGATGGGTACAAATAAACTTTGAGCCATTACCTTTTGTTTCCTAAACCGTGAACCAGGCCACGTTACAACCCTTAAAAGTCCTAACTGAAGCACGGTTAGTTCGAAAGCATACCGTTACCAAAAGGTATCCTGAATCCTTAAGCTCTACTATAACTCTTGAGTTGATATCACTTCCTTACAATAAAAAAAACTTCGTTTATTCAAAAATGTTTTTAAACTTCCAAGACAGACATATGCATTCGCATCTTATGAATTTCATTATAAAGCACACTTATCTATATAGATTCGAATGCTTAACATCAGGGAGAAGTTGCATGGGGCATGGCTAATGACTAAAAATCCTACCGACAGACGAAGTAGCTTTAGAAGCACATCAAAAAGAGGAAACATCTCTCACTGTCATACCCCAAAATTTGCCCAATATATTTATTCATATTTCAGTCCATCTGAATTTCAAATGCTCAAAGACACACAAGAAGAAAGCATGCAGTCTCTCTCCTAAAAAACAACCTCCACATTAGGGTTTCTGATTTAATCAAGGAATTTGAACTTCTGATGCCTCAAGTGGATTCCATGATCTCTCATATGATTCAAAGTACCCTCATGCCAAGCTTCAAGCCCTGATTCAAAAGATTGCTCATTCAATGACCCAAATAATTAACAATCGACTAGTTGACCTAAAAGTCAAACTATGGTCAAATCACAGTCAAAATTCCTGATTTTTTGGTCAACATCAACATTTTAATGTTAGATTCATCATTTGATCAAGGGTTGATCATGATTCATCGAGAAAAGCTCCAAAATCATCAAAAACCTAAGTTTCTAAATTAGGGTTTTTAAGGAGAAAGTCAACCCAACTTTGACCAGCCATAACTCCCACATGGAACACTTGAAATTTCCCATCCAAAGCTCAATTTGAAGGAAATTGAATTCTCTACAACTTTGTCTCTCACAAGCCAAGTCCAAAAATGTTTCATTTGGGAAATATGAGTCAAAACATTACAGGTCCTCCAAAAGGTCAACAAAAAGTCATCTTTTTCAAAAGTTCATAACTTGAACATGGAAAACTCAATTGAGACGAAACCAAAAGGAGGTTTTAGAGGACATTTTGAGCTTTCTAAAATGGTAAAGAGCATCTCCATAGGGTTAAAATTGAGAGAGATACACATGTTTAAAGTTGGGCGATTTTGAGAAAATGCACAAAAGGCAAAGTGGAGAATTTTGGATATTTGGACTAATGGGCCTAAGTTTTGGATTCTAATCACACATATGATCCATAAAAGGGCCTATAAAGTCATCCTTATATTGTTGGCATTTTTATTTCTATTTATTTGAATTTTATTCATTTAAATAGTTAATAAATCAAATAAAAAACCAAAAATATTGAATTAAATCATGGGGCCTTATCTTGAATCATATAAAAGCCCAAGAAACACTTTGAAGACCATGGAATTTCGTTGGGGCATGGTCTTAATTTTATTTTTATTTATCTTTGATTTTTATTCAATTTAAATCAAGATAAAATAAAATAAATATTAAATTGGTGCAAGATTTAGTTTTTCTAAATCAAATATTATTCTTGAAGCTCAAACAAATCATATATATTTGATTGAAAGAAGGATTGAACAAATATAGCAATATTTCATGAGATTTTCAATCAAATTTTTCTCAATCTGTTCTCTCACAAATATGTTGATTTGTTTCCAAATACTCTTGCCCTAATTCTCCCTCTATATATTCTCACAACATTCAGCCAACTAGGGGACGAAAATTGGAGAGAAAACAAGGGTTCAAAGGAGTCAAATTTTCAAGGAAAGTTGCAAAATCCTTATTCCTCGTTGCAGCCACATTCAAGTCCAACAAATCGTCTCAATCCACTTCTCAGGTAACGTAGGGTAAGAACACACTCTCAACCGAGCCTCATAACGTGTATGACCATAGCATCCTGTTCATCATATTTATTCACGTTCTTCAAATTTGTATGTCATAATTTATTGGTTTTTAATGCAAACTAATCATACATACGTGTTCATGATGATGTTTAGAAGAATTTTCACGTGTTACATGTAAGCTGTAGAGTCCAGATCTTGAAGCACCATTGTTAGGGCTTCGGAGATCCATTCTTTATTGCCTATGTTACAGGGACTTTCGGGCCACGAGACCCTCACCATTGAATTCGCAGCCCCGTTTTTAGGGGGTCTGGGTGTGTTTTATTTGTTGTTTGCTGGTGCTGTAGGTGGTAGAGAAAAGTTCCCATCGGGGAAGATGGTGGAGACCGTCGCAAATGGTGGCCGGAGAAGATAGGTGGCTGGCGTGGCGTTTTCTTACAATACTATTGGCCGGTCAACTTTTGAGTTTTCTCTTCCCTTTTTCCATTCGTCGGTCAGACTTTCAAAACATTCTGATTGGATGATGCATGACACCATGGGTCCCACCTTGACTGCTGTTGACTGATGTCATTTAATTCACGTTTTTTATATAATGTTTTGCAGCCATTCAATTTACAGATCAAGGCGCGTGGTGCACATGGCAAGGAGGGAATGCTGGCAATTGAACAATCAGGGTTCGAGTCCCATAGACGCCTCTAATTTTTTATGAAGACGTCCCACGAGATGCAGTGCTTATAGCTGTGTGTACGACTATTGTATACCATCATCATCCACCATTAGATTGCCACTTCTGTGGATCTGAACGCTAGATAACTGCACGCCCATGGTGGAACCCTCAGGATGCATACACACCTGATCCAAAGCTAAGTCTTTCCTTTTTTTTTTTTAATTTTTCTTTTAATTATATAATTCTTTGTTTTATTTGTCTCCTTTTCCCTTTTTTTATTTATTCTTTATTTCCTCTAAAAATTTATTTACTAAATAATAGCCTTTTGATAATTATTTATTTTTAATCAAAACACTCGATTTTTCTCATAAACACTAAAAATAATTGTTTTAACAATAAAAATTATTATTTTATATATACTTTTAATTAATTAGTTAATTAAAAAATTAATAATTAGTTTTTAGGTTTGTTAACCTCGATTCATTTATAAACCCTAGAATCCTCAGGTAGGTGTTATCCACTAACGCATTTTTGGGTTACAATAAGTTTTCTTAAAAACTTTTTTTTTAGGTTCATGATTAGGGTTTGTAAACTTTTTTAGGATTAAATCAGTTAATGCACTAACACTTCTCTTCTTTGTGTTTGACTTTTTCAGGGTTTAATCAAAAATCCTCCGCCTACGCGCCCTACCAATCAAAAGCTAAGTTTCTAATCCTTGGCTTGTTCAAATAATATTTTTATTTTTGTTTTTTTTGTTTTTATTTTTGGCTTCCAAAAACTAGGGTTTGCCTCACTAATTAATGAATTTGTTCTATACTCACCACTATCATTTTTCGTTTAATTCTCAGATGATCAGAGTCGATCGAAGGTTCGAGGAAGAGCAAGGCTCAAGACAAATTAAATTAATTATTCATCTTTTTTTTTTTCTGGTTTAATTCCCCCATCCCCGCAGGTGTTTATTGTAATAGCGTAGGAATTTATTTTCTGCCTTTAATTTCTGCCATTTTAACTGCGTGGTTAGTAATCTTAGGGAGTGCAAGCCTTTAACAGAAGTAGATAACTAATTATAAGATAAATAACTGAATTAAACCTTAAAAAGGCAACAAGGCAACAATATAACTGAATTATCTTAGGGTAATCGAGGGACTTGACTATTTAATATACTTAGAGGCAACAAGGCAACAATATAATAAGGCAACAGGCAACAAGAGAGGTTACCCTAAAGGTGCCTAAGAGGTTACCCTTGTTGCCTTGTTGCCTTACACCTTCCCTTTGTATAATTTACCCCCCGAACTCAAAATCTTTTAAAAGGTCTTTTCCTGTTCTTTTAGCCTTTCCAATTGGATAAAATAAAAGTCGGTGGTGACTCATGCTATCCGCAACATTTCGATATAAAATTCAGTTCACCGTATTACAGAACTGGCGACTCTGTTGGGGATGCTTTCGAATAAAAGAGGGGTTACCTTAGAGCTAGGATCACTTTAAATTTGTTTGACTTGTTTGCTTTATCTTTAAAGTCTGTTTTAGGTATTCTGCTGTGTGAAAGATCCTACACCCAGATCTAGTGTACCTTAGGTATGTGGCATTAGACCAGGGAGGCTGTACGACATGTATCGTTATGGTTGAACTGGTGGCCACTGTTAGTGCGACGCTTTGGTTTGTCCTGATGGCCCTTGAATATGATCGAGGAGACATTTGGCTACCGCGTGGTGTCATAAGCACTAATTCGCCCTTAGAACCCTAGTTGAACTTGACTTTGGCCTATAGGAAGTAGCGAGATAGCTGGCTTTGGATTCCTGACTGAAGCCGGTTGATACTCGATGCTACACTCATTGAGATTGGACTCTAGGGATGCTTTTGGCTGGCCGATCGAGTGCCATGTTAAGACAATGCCCGCGAGAAAGATCAGGGATATGAGCACCATAGAACCCGGTTACTATTTGTCATACCCCAAATTTGTCCTACCCTTATCTGGTTTTACATTCATGCACATATTTCATATAGGTCATTTGACCCATGCATTCATAGCATTGTTACCATTCAATGACTGGCAAGAAAGAGCTTTTATGGCAAAGAACTCCTGATCAGAAAGCACTAGTGGGAACATACAAGCTTGTAATTCAACCGATCATCCTGAATTAGGGTTTTCTTGACCAAAGTCAACGCAGTTGACTTTTTGGTCAACATATCAATCAAGAGCTGATTTTATAAAGAATGATGGTAGGATGACTGTGTGGAGGTACTCAGTTGATTGCCATTGGCCAGGAGCTGATAAATCGGGAATTTCATTAAGATCGAAAAAATCAGAACAGTTGACTTTTGGGTCAAAATCAGAAGAATCATTCGAATATTGACTTTTGGTGGGAAATCGGTCGAGAAAAGTCGAAGAATGAATAAAATCGGGAGTTCGACAAAAGTTGCCAAAAATAAGAAAAAAAATCAAAAAAGAAAGGTTTCAACACTTAGAAAATTTTTTGGCATCTTAAAAGCTTGGTAAGCAGTCCACTTCACCATCAGTTTACACGTGGCAAATGACATTTTTTGAAGAAATTTCCAACATCAAAGTTGTTCCTCTCATGGAGGAGAACAACTTTGTAGTTGGACACTTTTTCATTTGAAGCTTGGTTGGAGAGTTATTGAGGTTTGAAGTTGCTGAAAATCCATTTGATCTAGGCCATAATACAAGTCATGAACCAAGTCATGCCCTAGCATTTTACCAAACACTTGGTATGCCAAATGTCAAGCTAGTTATTGAGTTCTACAAAAATGCTATAGGTTCAAACTTGGCATGCTTCCATTCTTTGCCATGCTGTAACGCTCGGAAAAATAAGTATATGCTTAATTTGGACGTTTGTGACGTTTATTGGAATTTTACCGTTTTTGGAGTCGTTTCAGTCGGTATTAGTTCGGGATGGCGGACTAATATTTAATTGAAGGTTTTCATATTTTTGGTACTAGAAATATCATTAAGGTAATATTCCGCGTTTTGGGGCGTTTGAACAATATTTGAGCGTAGGGGCATTTTGGTCATTTCCGCGGGATAGATATTTTCTTTATAAGAAAGAAATATTGTGAGAAAGGAGAAAAGGGATGGAAAGAAAAAGAAGAGAAAGAAAGAGAAGAGAGGAAGAAGAAGAGCAAAGGGGAAAAACAAGAGAAAGTGGAGGATTCTCAACCGAATCGATTGCCGATCGTCACAATAGCAAGGTAAGGGGGTGAATCTAATTTATCTTGGATGTATGATTCTTATAGTCTTGTTCTTGTTTATTTCTATGCTTGACCAACAATGGTGGATTTGTGAGTTTTGTGAGTTTAGAAGTTATAAAAATGATTTTGTGGTGTGTATGTGTAGTATGATGATAGATACCTTCATTGGTCATGCTTTCTTTTCCATTTCTATGGCTTGATTGAGTTTGGATAAAAGTTAGGTTTTGAGATAGATTGATGAATCAACCATGAAAAGTTTGATGTTAGGTTGTTTCTATGGTTTGTATGTGTTGTATTGGTGTTATAATGATGTTTTGGAGTGGTTTTGGTGGGTATAAGAGGGTTAGAACCGTTTTGGTTCGTTCTGGTTTTTTCTGGGTTTACGCAAGTCCGCTGAGCGGAGGTGGGTCCGCTGAGCGGAGGTTCTGTTGCAGAAAATTCTCTGTGAGGGTCCGCTGAGCGGAGCTGAAGCGGACAGCAGCTTTCTCTGTTTTTCCAAGCTTTGAAACTTCGTAACTCCTGAACCGTAACTCCGATTTTGTCGCCGTTCGAAGCGTTGGAAAGCTAACGCAATGAACTATATTATTATCTAATGAAATGATTCATAGGATGTAGTATCCCATTACTTTTATTAGGATCAAGTGATGAGTTGTGTAGTGTGTTCAATTATCCAAACTTTGAAACCTTGTAACTTTTGATCCGTAGCTCCGTTTCGTACGCTGTTCGAAGTGTTAGGAAGCTAGTTGGATGTTCTATATGATAGTATAGGCTTGGTTAGCTTGTTATTAATGGGTTATGAGGTGTTGTTGATGAAAACACATAATTGTTTATATGCACGATATGATTGGTAAATAATCATAGTGCTTGGTGGTAATTGTTAATGATGTAGGATGTAGTAGTGGTTGGTTGATTCTCATAAATGGTTTTGTGAACTAATGCATGATAAATCATGATGATGTGTTGTGTGAATGTTATCGTATTGGTATGAGGTATGTGATTAGTTGTCGATAACATGAGATCATGTTCATATGTGTTATGTATTAATGAATGTTCATTCTTGATATGTGACGATGTTTGGTTGTTTGTTATTAACATTATGTGTGGCCTTATGGCAAGTAATTGTTGTTATGAGAATGATGTATTATCATTGTTGAATTGTTGTTATTACAACTTGTTGATGATGTATTGATGGAGTTGTGGGCCAATGTCCAATATTAATTTAATGTGATGCAATTATGCGATCATTTATGCCGATGTGGCTAGTATGTTTTGACGGTGAATGTGTGTTGTGTGCTTATTAATGTTTGTGTGGTAATTATGGTGTGATATAATTGATAACGATGTTATTAATTGGTGATGTATCCTTTTGGATAGAATATAAACGATGTAACGTGGGTATGTGACCGTGTTATATTGTTGATGATGTTGTTGTCATGTAATAGAGTCATGTATTTGCACAGCATAACATTTCAATACGTTAATGGCGGAATGCTATTAATAGGTGGCCTGAATTGGCAATTATTACCAGTGGGGGCTTAATGCTCGGTAAAAAGGTGTATTTGCCCGAGTGGCAAGAGGTCATCAGTGGGGGCTAAATGCTCGATGACATTTAGTCGTAGCTTACTGCTCGATAAAGGTGTATTTTCTTGAGGGAAAGAAGTCCCAGCATAATGCTCGGCAAAGGTGTATTTGTCATAATGACAAGGAGGAGTTTTACTCCGGATTTGGTACCACATGCATATGCATAGTTGAGTCTCATTCATCATTGTCTGTCTTTATAATTATGTTATCATTCATGTGTCACATTACTTATATATTGATTGTGGTTGAATGGGTGGATTACTTTGTTGTATGATTCTTGATGATACTTGTTGGCATTACTATAATTGTCATGCTTTCATTATGAATTATATTCTCACCCTTCTGCTGATTTGATGCTTGAGTGGCATCCTGCAGATTAGCCGCTTTGGGAGTCTTTTGGAAGAGGTAGTTCTCCAGTTGGTCTTGTCGGTCGCTCTGATATGTAACACTGGGTAGTCGGGAGTCTGTTGTTATTTATTTGTATATGACTCTTTTGAACATGTATATGTGATAACGTGCCATTGTGTATTGTAAACACTTTATTTTGGAAAACTCCTCTTAGAGAGTGAGAGCTATACGTATATATATATATGTTCATATCTTCCGTGTGTTATGTATCATGTTATTGGCAGGTGTGTATGCTTTTGGCATCGGTGATGTCCGTTTGTTTTCTAGGTGTTTGTTTGGTTACTTAGTGTAACATCCTAATTGTGTTGTATGCAATTTTAATACTCTGATATTTTCTTGCCTAAATGCTTTGGGTAGAATTGGGGTGTTACATTAGTGGTATCAGAGCAGGTCGGTCTGTCTGGCCAGTGTTGTCTAATGTTGTTTAATTCCTCAGTATGTGATAAGTGTGTGGAGCACTGTCAGTACTTATTGTGCCTCTAGCCGGTTGTGTGCAGGAGTGGTTTGAAGCTTAGTGGGGGAGGAGATATGCTTCTCGGATATGTTTCAGTTGCAAGATGTTAGTATGCTACTGAGGGCAGCAGTACTAGTGTTGTTGGAATTTGTTGTTTTCTGAAGTGAAGGCGACTTGGACTTAAGACTTTGGTTGTTAATCAAGTTGGAGTGTCACGGAGTATATTTTGGTTATTTCTAAAGAATGGAATTTAGAAAGTTGTGATGCTCTAACGCTACTGATGGACTATGAAGTTGTTGTTTGAGTAGCCTTGTGTGAAGTGTCGTTGTTGGATCAATGATTAAGGAAAGTATTGTGGTAGACTTTGTTGTAGGAGTTATTGACGTTGTTGGAAATGTTTTGGAACTCGAGTAAGAATTAGGAATATGAAGAGATGAGTAGGATCTCAGGTATTTTGTTTTGAGATATTGTTAGAAGTGTTTTGGTACGTAGCTACCGGACGTCGGGTTGGCTGGTTCAGATGATCTTGAGAGAGTTGTGAATTATGGAATCACAGTGCTTCTGTGCTATGAGCAAAAGTTGGAAAAGAATATTATTAATGTTAGTACTGATAGTTTATACTCTATTATGATTGTCGGCTACCTATTGACAAATTGAGGACTTGATCACCCTTAATCTCTTGTTGAGAGTAGACGGAATCGTATTGGATGTGATAGGCTTATCTGGCTAGTTTGATAATATTGGAAGTGAATGAGTCGGTGCAAGGTGGTACGACGTTGTTTATGTTGTCGACGACTTTGGATGTTCTTGAGGAAGAGCAATTGTGGGAATTGCGGATAGTTGTGCATTTGTATAAGTGTTTCTTGAAGGTTTAATTGATTCATCGTCGAAAAGAGGAATTCTGTCTTGGAATTCTGTTTTGACGGATTTAGTTCCTAGAACTATTGTTGTGTCGAGGGTTCCGTATCGGATGCCAACTTCTGAGTTGGAAGAGTTGAGGAGTCAACTTAAGGATTTTCTTGAGAAGAAGTTTGTTCGTTCGAGTGTGTCGTCGTAGGGTACACGTGTTTTGTTGGTTAAGAAGGAAGGTTCTACGAGGCTTTGTGTCGATTTTAGACAATTGAGAAAAGTGACAATTAAGGAAAAGTATCCACTTTCGAGGATTGATATTTTGATGGATCAAATTGGTTTGAGCTTGTTTGTTTTGCAAGTTTGATTTGAGGTATAGGTATCATTAGTGTGAAGATGGTCATGCTAAGTACTTGAGAATTGTTTTGTCCGTGTTGGGAAGAAGAAGTTGTTTGCAAAGTTTCTTATGTGAGTTTTTGGTTGAGTGAAGTGAATGTTCAAGGGGTAAGTGGAGGTTTATGCTTTTATGCAAGTTAAGATTTTTGAAAGGATTTATCTGTCACCAGATTTAGAGTTGGCAATTGTTATTTCTGTTTGGGAAATTTGAAGGCACTAATTATTCGGATCGAGATTTGTGTGTGTAAGTGACTACAAGAGTTTGAAGTATTCGTTTGATCAGAACGAGTTGAATATGAGAAACCATTGCATACGTCTATGTTGATGATTCGAGTATTGTAATTGTTGAAACAGTTGTGAGATTTGAGTTTGGTTCGTAAAGCGACTTCTTCAAGTGTTGAGCTTTATATGTGAAAGCTTACTTATGGTATTCTTGATGAGATTAGAAAAGGTCGGAAATCGTATTTGAATGGGTTGATAAGATGACATTTATTAGTCAAAGATAAATATGGTGATCTTTGGATTGATAAGAGCAATGTCATGGGATGTCATGATCAAGTTTGTATTCCTAATGTTCGGATTTGAAAAGAGGACTTTGGATGAAGTGCGTCATAGTAATTTGAGTATTCATCCTGATGCTACTAAGAGATATCAAGATTTGAGAAGGTCATTTTTAGTGGCAAGGTAATGAAGAAGGATATGAAGGGTTTTGTTTAATTGTGTTTGACTTGTCAGGAGTCGTCTGGTTTCATGTAACTGTTATCCATTCCTGAGTAGAAGTGGAATAGCATTTCTATGGATTTTGTTTCTGGTTTTCTGAGGACATCAAGTAATTGTGAGGTGATTTGGGTTATTGTGGATATATTGACGAAGTCTGCTCACGTTATTTCGATAAGAATGGATTAACCGATGGAAGTACTGGCGAGTGGTATGTTGATAAAATTGTTTGTTGGTTTGTTTGTTTGCATGGTGTTTCGAAAGGTATTGCTTAGATTGAGATCCGAGGTTTATTTCGGAAATTTTGAGAAGGTTCGTAAAGTACTTTGGGTACGAAGTTGCGTTTGAGTTTGGCGTATCATCCTCAAACGGATGGTCAGACTGAGAGATCGGTTTGATCACTTAAGGATCTATGAGGGCTTGTGTTGTGAAACAAGGATGTGTTTGGATTAGCTTTTTGCCTTTGATTGGATAATACAAAGACTTTTGTCTGGTGTGCGAGCTGACACAACATATTAAGAGGTTGAGTATGTTAAGAGAGAACAATGAGTTTCTGGAGAATACTAGAAGGAGTTGGAAATTGGTTATGAAATTGGTGAATCTGTTTGTTGTGGGAAATCAGAGTGCGCATCGGAAGCGTGAAATGACGCGGTTCGTATGTGCGTGTATGAATTGTTAGAGTTCAAATTGTGGACAGTGGATGTGGTAGGAATTATAAGACCACCAGATGTTTTGGTTACATGTTTGACTGCTATGTCTTGGCATGGTTGTTTGGATGTTGAGCGACCGGGTTGTTGGTATTCTAGTTTTGCTGAGGATGTTCAGAAGTTGTATATGTCATGGAACTTTATGTCCTTATCTAAGATGATGTCTCGTTTCCATGGTGATGGTTCGAGTACATGTAGCTAATTCCTTGGATGGGGGATTAGAGGTGTGTTTCCTTTTATAATGGTAACAATATGGTTGCGGTTTGGTTGACAAGTGCATTGTATGGGCATTGCGTCTTGTCCTTGTTGTCTGTGTCTTGGTTATTTCTTGTGTTTTGGTGTTAGTCGATGAGTGCATTGTATGGGCATTGCATCTCGTTGTCGTTGTTGTGTTTTGGTTGTTTGGCTTTTAGCTAGAGTGATTCTTTGTTGATGCTGATTGTGTCGTTGCTTCCGTGGCTTGATAGTTGGTTAGTCGGATGCGAGAGCGTATCCAAGTTCGTTTGTGTTTGGGATATTTCCGAGGACGGAAATCTTCTAAGTGGGGGAGAGTTTTAACGCTCGGAAAAATAAGTATATGCTTAATTTGGACGTTTGTGACGTTTATTGGAATTTTACCGTTTTTGGAGTCGTTTCAGTCGGTATTAGTTCGGGATGGCGGACTAATATTTAATTGAAGGTTTTCATATTTTTGGTACTAGAAATATCATTAAGGTAATATTCCGCGTTTTGGGGCGTTTGAACGATATTTGAGCGTAGGGGCATTTTGGTCATTTCCGCGGGATAGCTATTTTCTTTATAAGAAAGAAATATTGTGAGAAAGGAGAAAAGGGATGGAAAGAAAAAGAAGAGAAAGAAAGAGAAGAGAGGAAGAAGAAGAGCAAAGGGGAAAAACAAGAAAAAGTGGAGGATTCTCAACCGAATCGATTGCCGATCGTCACAATAGCAAGGTAAGGGGGTGAATCTAATTTATCTTGGATGTATGATTCTTATAGTCTTGTTCTTGTTCTTGTTCTTGTTTATTTCTATGCTTGACCAACAATGGTGGATTTGTGAGTTTTGTGAGTTTAGAAGTTATAAACATGATTTTGTGGTGTGTATGTGTAGTATGATGATAGATACCTTCATTGATCATGCTTTCTTTTCCATTTCTATGGCTTGATTGAGTTTGGATAAAAGTTGGGTTTTGAGATAGATTGATGAATCAACCATGAAAAGTTTGATGTTAGGTTGTTTCTATGGTTTGTATGTGATGTATTGGTGTTATAATGATGTTTTGGAGTGGTTTTGGTGGGTATAAGAGGGTTAGAACCGTTTTGGTTCGTTCTGGTTTTTTCTGGGTTTACGCAAGTCCGCTGAGCGGAGGTGGGTCCGCTGAGCGGAGGTTCTGTTGCAGAAAATTCTCTGTGAGGGTCCGCTGAGCGGAGCTGAAGCGGACAACAGCTTTCTCTGTTTTTCCAAACTTTGAAACTTCGTAACTCCTGAACCGTAACTCCGATTTTGTCGCCGTTCGAAGCGTTGGAAAGCTAACGCAATGAAATATATTATTATCTAATGAAATGATTCATAGGATGTAGTATCTCATTACTTTTATTAGGATCAAGTGATGAGTTGTGTAGTGTGTTCAGTTATCCAAACTTTGAAACCTTGTAACTTTTGATCCGTAGCTCCGTTTCGTACGCCGTTCGAAGTGTTAGGAAGCTAGTTGGATGTTCTATATGATAGTATAGGCTTGGTTAGCTTGTTATTAATGGGTTATGAGGTGTTGTTGATGAAAACACATAATTGTTTATATGCGCGATATGATTGGTAAATAATCATAGTGCTTGGTGGTAATTGTTAATGATGTAGGATGTAGTAGTGGTTGGTTGATTTTCATAAATGGTTTTGTGAACTAATGCATGATAAATCATGATGATGTGTTGTGTGAATGTTATCGTATTGGTATGAGGTATGTGATTAGTTGTCGATAACATGAGATCATGTTCATATGTGTTATGTATTAATGAATGTTCATTCTTGATATGTGACGATGTTTGGTTGTTTGTTATTAACATTATGTGTGGCCTTATGGCAAGTAATTGTTGTTATGAGAATGATGTATTATCATTGTTGAATTGCTGTTATTACAACTTGTTGATGATGTATTGATGGAGTTGTGGGCCAATGTCCAATATTAATTTAATGTGATGCAATTATGCGATCATTTATGCCGATGTGGCTAGTATGTTTTGACGGTGAATGTGTCTTGTGTGCTTATTAATGCTTGTGTGGTAATTATGGTGTGATATAATTGATAACGATGTTATTAATTGGTGATGTATCCTTTTGGATAGAATATAAACGGTGTAACGTGGGTATGTGACCGTGTTATATTGTTGATGATGTTGTTGTCATGTAATAGAGTCATGTATTTGCACAGCATAACATTTCAATACGTTAATGGCGGAATGCTATTAACAGGTGGCCTGAATTGGCAATTATTACCAGTGGGGGCTTAATGCTCGGTAAAAAGGTGTATTTGCCCGAGTGGCAAGAGGTCATCAGTGGGGGCTAAATGCTCGATGACATTTAGTCGTAGCTTACTGCTCGACAAAGGTGTATTTTCCTGAGGGAAAGAAGTCCCAGCATAATGCTCGGCAAAGGTGTATTTGTCATAATGACAAGGAGGAGTTTTACTCCGGATTTGGTACCACATGCATATGCATAGTTGAGTCTCATTCATCATTTTCTGTCTTTATAATTATGTTATCATTCATGTGTCACATTACTTATATATTGATTGTGGTTGAATGAGTGGATTACTTTGTTGTATGATTCTTGATGATACTTGTTGGCATTACTATAATTGTCATGCTTTCATTATGAATTATATTCTCACCCTTCTGCTGATTTGATGCTTGAGTGGCATCCTGCAGATTAGCCGCTTTGGGAGTCTTTTGGAAGAGGTAGTTCTCCAGTTGGTCTTGTCGGTCGCTCTGATATGTAACACTGGGTAGTCGGGAGTCTGTTGTTATTTATTTGTATATGACTCTTTTGAACATGCATATGTGATAACGTGCCATTGTGTATTGTAAACACTTTATTTTGGAAAACTCCTCTTAGAGAGTGAGAGCTATACGTATATATATATATATGTTCATATCTTCCGTGTGTTATGTATCATGTTATTGGCAGGTGTGTATGCTTTTGGCATCGGTGATGTCCGTTTGTTTTCTAGGTGTTTGTTTGGTTACTTAGTGTAACATCCTAATTGTGTTGTATGAAATTTTAATACTCTGATATTTTCTTGCCTAAATGCTTTGGGTAGAATTGGGGTGTTACACATGCCACCTATACAACAAGCCAAGAGTTGAGCCATTGTGATAAATATTGAAACAATTACAAGCTCCCAAAGTTGTTGTTTCGTAAAGCCAAAGTCTTGCACCCGGCTGGGCACAATTTCAGGTCACGCGCGAGACATTTCCACAAACACATGGTGGGTTAACTTCAGGTCCAATTTTAACTCTCCACAATTCTCTATTTTGAACAACCCTGGTCCTAAACCAGTCCCTTCCATGTCCTCTTTATATTGGTCTATGGTTCACAATAATTGACAAAGTAACGAGCGAGATATGGAGTCCCAAAGTGGTGCCCTCACAAAGGACTGTTTTAGCAAGGAAGTCAGGCCAGGCCTCAGGTTGCGCGCCCAAGCATCCATACAAGTGATGTACCTCCATGTTCCACGTGTTTTGAGTAAGCTCCAAGCAGTATCCCATGACTTTCCCAACATCAAACCTCTTCTACTCCATGTGCACTTTGTTTTAAGCCCAAGATTGGAATCATTGGTGAGCCATGACAAGAGATATATGCACTTGAAGTTGGTAGCTTAGCCTAAGGTACATGGAGCTTGCATGGGTATTTTTAAGATATGTCAACATGAATAATCATTCCACATATAGCTATGCAAAGATACTGAGTTCAGAAAGTTGGCACAAGGTTTGCCACAAGCTGCAATACTTACTCATTAAGCTTGCAAAGGGAATGTTACTCTATAACAATCCCACCATAACACTCAATGCACCGCCACCCCATATATAAACATATATTCTTCACAAATCTCAACACACACTCTCATTCCTTCCATTTTTTCTCACAGCCATATCTCTCTTCTCCTCTCTCCGATTCTCTCATTCCTCACACACTCCCCAAGAGTTTGTTACAAACTGTAACAAACTCTTCTACCTTCTTCAACCACCACCTACCTCTACTGCAACCACCGTGAACCACCATCAATCTTCATCCTCCATCTACAACCGTCAACATCATCAACCAATCACCACCGCTGCAACCTTCAACCTCTACTTTCAACCACCACTAACTTCCTCTTTCCACCACCACAACCTCCATAACCGAGCTTCAACAACTCCTCTCGTCATCGTAACCTTCAAGAACCGAGACGAGTTCTTCTCCATCTTTATCATCACCGTCACGATTCAGTCAGCACCTTCATCTTCGGACTTCGTCATCATCAGGGATCTGACATAGCAGCGTCAGGATTGGATTCAAGATCTTCATCTAATCATCATCAAGATCCAAAGAAGAAGAAGCGAGTCGTAGAGGTTTTCAGTTTTGTTCGAATCCAACGTTTCATCAGGTAAGATCTTAAAACTCTCTCAGCATTCTAGCAGGACATGTAGACCATGCGCATCTGGAATATACTTGTGAATTGTTGCATATAGGTGGAGTTCCTCCCTTCGTGATTCTTTTTGCTTCCGGTTTATATGAATTTGTTGCTGGTTAGAACTTTTGTATCACATATTCGAGTCCAATGCTTGACCGTGGACATGCTGATGTGTATAGAATAGGATTTTGAGAGGTTTCCTCATGTTAGGGTTTTAAAACTTGGCTCGGTTTGAATGATAGAGTGTGAATTAACAAAAACTAGTGGTAGATATGTGATCTATGCGAAAAACCGAGGTGGATGATGGTGTTTGTTCTTAATTCTGGAAATTTTGAGTCGTGCACCGCCGCAGTTATCATCGGAGAAGATGATCGGAATCTCGGCTCCGACATCTCTCTTTTGTTTGCGTTCTCCCTCCGTCAATACGTGGCAGGGTATCATTGGGTGCTGATTTTCACTATGTGACGTTTTTGTTTGTTTCCAAATGATTAGAATGTTGAGGTGGCCTTTGATGATTGGTTCAGACTGTGTTTTGTCCTGTAGTGTTTTAAAGTTTAGTTGACCAATTGATTTTGATGTTGTAGTAAACTAGTAGTCATTAGGTACATTTTTGAATCACGTGCATGAATAAATGCTGAATAATACTTGCTGAAGAATAAAATGAAATAAAATGAATGAAAACAATTGGATCAAACAGAAGAACGCTCCACATTGGGCCTGGAACCCTTTTCTGAACCTCACCCCTTCGTTGCTAGTGCACCGCGTGTCAATGACTGGGCCTCCATGCGTCCCTGCTATCCGCACCCCCTGTAATTAGGCCCAGCTTGCTTCTTAACACAGTCTTAGTTCATTTTGAATTCTGCTAACTCACCCCCTGCAGTGTAATTTAGTTTTCATTTTAATTTTTGTGTTGCTTTTATTTTTAGCTCATAATTCCAACTTTAAATCAAGGTAAAAATGCATAAAATCAATGTTAGATTTTAGGTTCACTTCACAATAGTTTTGTTACTTTTAGGTGATAAAAACATGAAAACCATTAAAATTGTGTTAGATTTTTAGGTGATTTTTGAGAGTTTAATTCTTAGTCTTTTAGAAACTTCCCCATTAGAAACTCATAAAAAATGTTAGTTTTAGGATTAATAAATGGTAGATTTTTTAGGTAATTTTGACATTAATCTTTTGACTTCTCCTTCATAAAAACAATAAAAATATTAGTTTAGGCTTTTATTTTAATTCTTTTGCTTGATTAAGATTCTTGTTTTTTGTCATATGAAACCATATAAAAATAGTAGTACTTGACTTGTAATTTTTCATTTTTGTACTATATTTTTGACTTGATATTTCATGCCTATGTGTGATTTTGTACCATTGCGCCATTCTCAATTTTTGCTTCTAATGTGACTTTATTTTCATGTCTCTTTAATTCCTAACTTTAGGTAGAAACCATGTTAACATTAGGATTTAGACTTGTATAAACAACTTAGATTAGAATTTAGGATTAGTTCCCTATTGCATTCTTTTTCTTTTCAACTTTTAAAATACTTAATAAAAGAAAGATGCGAATCACATTAAGAAAGTGATAGAGAAACGAGTGGGATTCATTCCCTAATCTGTTTCTCAATCGCTTAGTGGCATAGAAACGAGTGGGATTCATTCCCGAATCTGTTTCTCGGTCACTACTTAATGGGAGAGAAATGAGTGGGATTCATTCCCTAATCTGTTTCTCAAACATTAATTAATGGGAGAGAAATGAGTGGGATTCATTCCCTAATCTGTTTCTCGAACATTACATAATGGGATGGAAGTGAGTGGGATTCATTCCCTAATCTGCTTCTCGATCATTATACATTTTATGTGATTCAAATCGCAAACAAATTCCCCTTAAAAAATACACAACCAAAAACACATAAAACACCTAACAATGGTTCAAATTCAAAACAAAGTAGAGAAAGTGGTGAGTGGCCCGGTATTGGGAACTGTTCATCGCTCATCTACCCTAAAAGACACAAACCAATCATTTCTTGTTCTTTTGCCTCGCTGGCACCTAAGGGCACCGTTATTTCCGCTCGAACGCATCGTAGGCGATCCCTTATGCAAGAGCGCGAACGTTAACTCCGCCCAACTAAAAAACACAAAACAAACAGAAAATCATGAGCCGAGCTACGGTAACTCTGATTCCTGAAAAGGATACGTAGGCAGCGGGGTAGGGCCCGTGCGAGTACAATTCTTCTTTTCCCTACATTTTGCATTCATTTCGCATATAGACATAGACATAGTACACACCCTTTAGATAGAAACAAACATAGGTGGATACCATCGAGTACGATGGGCGCGAGGGGTGCTAATACCTTCCCCTTGCGTAACCGACTCCCATACCTTGATTCTCTGGTCGCAAGACCCTGTTCCTTCCTTTGTTAGGTTTTCTGATATTCCTTTCCCTTATGGGATAAATATATTGGTGGCGACTCTGTTCATTTTTCGCGAGCGTGCGACAGCTGGCGACTCTGCTGGGGAAGTTGATAGACCTGTGCTGGTCCATTCTTAGCAAGTCGATCCTAGCCTTTGTTTGTTTCTTTTATTGGGTGTTTATTTGTTTGCTTATATGTTTTCATCCTGTATATATGCTTGCACATCATGTTTATTTCTTGCTTGCATATCATATTTACTTTCCGCATGCATCTGGACTATATTATGGGTCCCCGTGGGGACCATATATTTTCTCTGTTTGCAGGTTGGGTGGGATGTTCTATGAGGTAAAAGGCCCAATACCCAGGCCAGAGTTGACACATAGGATACCTAGGATAGAGTGGATAGTCATGACACCAACAGAATGTCAGGTTCTGTTGATTGCGATCATGAGACCCACGACCAGTCCAGACTCGAATGTGATACCATTGTTGGCATGTATTTGCAACGATGATGGTGTTTCAGGAGAGTTGTTAACGCTGGAGACCTTTTGACCTACCCTGACCTAGATTCACCTATGAGTGGGGAGGGATATACATGACAGGTACCGTTGGTGACTATTCTGTTCTGTTGGTGACTATTGTCGTCGTGGTTGTGTGGTACCTATGCCGGAATTCTGACCTTATGCCGTCCGACCTCATTCCGAGACAACAATATAGTTTTCCCACATTGGAGGGATTTCCATCGCATCATTTACATCATGGCATATTTAAATTCCAAAAAAAAAGAGAAAAAGAAAAGAAAACAGAGAAAAGAAAGAAAAGATGTTGTAAAAAAAAGAAAAGAAAGAAAAAAAGAAATTTATTATCACTCATATGCATGCCATTTTTTCAGGGTATCCGAGGTTACCACTCTTTCATCCAGGATGGCTAACAACGTGACCGTTACCAAAGAGGTTACTAGGCGTACCTTCACCTGCAGTTTCTTCCGTGAGGATATAACGCCTCTGATCCGTTTGAGCACTTCAGTTACTGGGCATAACTTGGATGAGTTCAGAAAGACATATGGCCATATCTTACACATGTTGACTTCTCGGGTTGATGAATGGGCTCTATACACGCTTCTTCAGTTCTACGATCCTGAGTTACGATGTTTCACCTTTCTTGACTACCAACTGGCTCCAACCCTCGAAGAATATGCTGACATCCTCAAGATTAAGGTTCAACATAGAATCCCTTTTGTATGTGTACCCGAGAAACCGAAAATGGATCGAATTGCTGGTGCTCTTTATTTGAGCATGAAAGACGTTACAGATAACTGGAAGCCTAATGGTGGAACCCACGGGTTCTATGTGAAATTTCTGATGAGGAAAGTTAATGCCCTTGTTATTGAGAAGAAATGGAAAGAATTCAATGCTCTCTTAGCTGTTATGATCTATGGTTTGGTGTTGTTCCCGAATATCCCGAATTTCGTCGATCTCACTGCCATTTGCCTCTTTATGGATCAAAACCCCATGCCTACTCTCTTGGCGGATACTTATTATGCTGTTCATTCCAGGTATGGGACGAAGGGAGCAGTTGGAGGCTGCTTACCGTTGCTATACGAGTGGTTCACTTCACACTTGCCTAAAAGTGGACCGTTTGTCACAACAAGGGATTCACAGAAATGGCCTCAAAGGATCATGGGGCTTACGGCGAATGACATCGTTTGGTATCACCTTGGAAAGGGGATAGAGGAGGTTATTACTAGATGTGGTAGTTTTGACAACGTTCCCCTCATAGGAACAAAAGGAGTTATCAATTACAATCCAAGGCTAGCGCTGCGCCAGTTGGGTTTTGTGCTAAAGGACAAGCCATTAGACAAATAAATATTTGAATCTGTTTGCTTTGAGAAAGGGGCTGATCCAGTGGGTCTAGAAAAAGTGAGGAGCGCTTGGAATAGTATTCATACAGATGACCGAACTTCCTTAGGAGGGAAGAATGCCGTTGCTAAACAAGCCTACACTAATTGGGTGAAAGATAGAGTCAAGGAGCGCCTGTTGCCTTTCCCGAAGGTTAAACCATTGTATGAGCAACCACCTGAAGTTTTAACTGCCACCGTGCCAGCTGAAGACTACAACCAAGTGCATGTGGAAAATATCAGGTTGCGAGAAAAAAGGCAAGATGCTAAGATTAAGTACTTCTTGGTGAATCAGAAAAGGGCTGAATTAGCACATGAGGTTAAAATGTTGAAAGGAGGATCTTCTAGAGTTCAAAAGAGGACTAGAACTGAAAGGGGTGAAAAAGCTACCACTATTGTTGTTGAGGATAACGAGAAGATCATAAAAAGGGCCATAAAAGAGGCAGAAGAGAAGCTCAAGCGAGAGTACCAAGAGGACTTGAAAGCCCACAAGCTCCAACTAGAAAAAGAGACTAAATATCAGCTGAGAACTATGAAAAAGAAACTGGAAGAAGAGACTACCCAAAGAATAGCAGTTGAGACTCAGGTGAAAGGGAGTCACCTCCGCACCGCTCGACTAACAGAAGAGAATTCCAAGCTCAGAGATCAAATGGCAAGTATGGAGAATGCACTTGAGAAGGATTATCTCCCAGAATGTAAAGGATGTGACGAACTTAGGGAGTGCTGCAAGAAGTTGGATGGGCATTTGTTTCGCAAAGATGAGGTGATTCAAAGCCTTCTTAAAGGAAGAGATCGAGAAGCAACCAAGAAACTGTTTGATGAAACTAAGAAGTGGAGCGACGAGCACTTCAGACAAGGAGGGCCTCTGTTTTATATTCAGATGGATTGATGTTTGAGTCTGTATGTCTCGACCACCACCAGGCTTGTTGGATGGGGTCTTTTATTTCCCTTGTTGAACTATCTTGTTGATGTATGGCTTGCCCAAGTTTAAATTTCTGTTATGAATGAAAAAGAACTAGTTTCTCTTGATACTTATCTTTTGTCACATTGTTAGCTATTCTGGATCAATATTAAATCTTGGATACTCTGAAAATGGCACATCACGTCATACGCACACATGCACTCATGCATTCACATTGTCACATTGCATTTTCAGGTTATTGTACAAGAAACTAATTGGGGTCCCTTTCAGCAACAGGTTTCTGCTTCAACGACAAAGCTGACTTCCTTACATCCTTACCGCACCAGGAACAACGAGAAGAGAATCATGGACCAATTTGAACAGAATCAAGCTGCCCTCCGTAGGGATATGGATGTTATGGGGGAAAGAATGACCCAACTTATGGAGACCCTCCATGTCGTTGTCCAAGGACAAGAGGAGCTCAGAAAGAGTGTCGCGGGATTGGTCAAGGATGCTCCTACCAATTCTGTTGAGGGAGGAGTGAAAACTAAGGAGACTCCTATTAATGAGACACTTAAAGTAGTGGACGACCATCACGAGGTTATTGACCTTGAACACGATCTTACTACTGAGTTGACCGAGACTGCTAAGATGTACCAGGCTCTTGAAGAGCGCCTTAAGGCTGTTGAGGTTGCTAAAACCTCAAGTTTCAACACTGCTGCTTTGTGCTTGGTACCTGGGATTGTTATTCCCCCAAAGTTTAAGGTACCAGATTTTGATAAGTACAAGGGAGTCACCTGCCCAGAGACTCACATCCGTTCCTACTGCCGTAAGATGGCTGCTCATGCTGAAAACGAACCATTGCTCATGCATTTCTTCCAGGACAGTCTCATTGGAGCCCCGTTGGAGTGGTATATGAAACTTGAGAGGTCTAATGTTAGTACTTGGGGAGAACTTGTTGATGCCTTCTTGAAACAATACCACTATAACACCGCTATGGCTCCTAGCCGTGCCCAGCTTCAAAATATGTCACAAAAGTCTGAAGAATCTTTCAAAGAATACGCCCAGAGGTGGCGCGAACTTGCTGCTCGAGTTCAACCTCCTCTCCTCGACCGCAAATTGATTGATCTGTTTATGGGTACTCTGAAAGGGCCGTATCTTCAGCACATGGTTAGTAATACTTCTCCTTCCTTCTCAGATGTGGTCATCATTGGTGAATGGGTTGAGAACCGTGTTAAAGCTGGTACCATTCAAGGTGTTACTAATCCTAGCAATTCTAATGGTAATAGTTAGAAGCCCTACTCCGGATTTGTGAAGAAGAAAGAAGGTGAGACTAGCACCGCCTCTGTTGATCAAGGCCGAGCTCCTGTATACTCTGCTGTTCCACCTCCTTATTACCTAATGCCTTATGCTGTTCCCGGCCCATATGTCCCTCAAGCATATGCTGCTACTCTTCCACAACCATGGGTGGCACCTCAACAGCCGTTCATCCCACAACAACAAGTTGCTGCTCCTCAGAATCGTCAGCAAAATCCTAGGCCTCAAGGTCAAAGAGCTCCACAAAGGCCAAGGTACCAGGATAGGCGTATAGATCCGGTTCTGATGTCGTATGCTCAGCTTCTCCCTCAGTTGCTTGCTGGTCAGTTGGTACAGCTTCGTGAACATGGTCCTCCACCTAGTCCTCTTCCTCCCGGATATGATGTTAATGCCCGTTGTGAATTTCATTCAGGGGCTCCAGGCCATACAATTGAAAAGTGTAGGGCATTCAAGTTAAAGGTTCAGGATCTCCTTGATGACAAGCTTATCTCGTTCGCTCCTACTGGTCCTAATGTGCAGAATAATCCTATGCCTCCTCACACAGGTGCGACCAATGCTGTTGAGTTATGTGACGACCAAATCCTTGTAACTGATGTTAATGAGGTTAAGATGCCGCTCGCAATTGTCAGAGAGCACCTCGTGCAACAAGAGGTTTTGTGTGAACTACATGACTTCTGTTTACAATGTTCTTCTAATCCAGAGGAATGTGCCAGGTTGAGGGAAGAGATTCAAAAGCTGATGGATGAAGATATTCTTAGAGTGGAAAGGGTTGTTTCTAATGAAGATGTGGCTACTCTAGAAATCCCTTACTATCCTGCTGAGGTGTCAAAGACTCAAGGCATTCCTTTGGTCATTCATGCCCCGAGTACTCCATTGGTTACTCAAGCTCCAAGGATTCCGTTGGTTATTCAGGTTCCAAGTGCTCCTCTGACTCCCTCGACTCCATCTCCCGTTTCCTCTTTTGTGGGTGATTCTAAGGCGGTTCCTTGGAGTTATAATGCTGTGTATATTCGAGGGAAGAAGTATGATTGTCCCCCAGTGGGTAATTCGAGTGTCACTAATATTGCTGGGACTAGTGGCATCACTCGTAGTGGTCGAATCTTCGCTGCCCCTCCTCCACTTCCTAAAGAGACCAACAAAGATGCCAATGCACAAGCGAAGGGGAAGCAAGTTGCTGTTGATCCTCCTGAGACCCGTACTGCACAAGATGCTGAACAACTTCTGAGAATCATTAAGAAAAGTGACTACAAGGTGATTGATCAACTTGACCAAACTCAAGCTAAGATTTCCATCTTGTCCCTTTTGGTGCACTCAGAAGCTCACCGTGATGCTCTAATGAAAGTTCTGGCTCTCGCTCATGTAACTCAAGACATTACTGTGCCTCAGTTTGAAGGGGTTGTGACCAACATTGCTGCTGGTAATTGTTTGGGTTTTTGTGATGATGAACTTCCACCTGAGGGTAGAGCACACAACAAAGCGTTGCATATCTCCATAAAGTGTCTGGATGCCGTGTTGTCTCGAGTTCTGATTGATACGGGTTCTTCTCTTAATGTGATGCCCAAAGCTACTTTGTTTAAGCTGAGTATGGATGGGGTTATGATGAGACCATGCACTATGAGTGTCAGGGCGTTTGATGGTTCTAGAAGGTCCGTGGAAGGGGAAATTGATCTGCCTGTCTTGATTGGTCCTCACATGTTCTACATTGCCTTCTACGTTATGGACATACGCCCTTCGTACACTTGCCTCTTGGGTCGTCCTTGGATTCACGCTGCTGGAGCTGTGACATCTACCCTCCACCAGTGTTTGAAATTTGTTGTGAACGACAAGATTGTTGTGATCACTGGTGAAGAGGATCTGATAGTTAATAATCTGGCAGCATACCGTTATGTGGAAGTGGAGGGAGAGATACAAGAGACACCCTTTCAAGCCTTAGAGATTGTGTCGGTTGACAAACTCCCTGTATTCGAGAATAAGAGGGAACCTGGAGCACCCCTCTCATCCTTGAATGATGCTAAGGCTTTCTTAGAAGCTGGTGTTCCTCATGGTGCCTGGGGCAAGCTGATTGATGTCTATGAGAAGCGAGACAAGTATGGGATTGGATACCAACCATCCTCTTCTACTCAACTCAGCGCCACCCTCGGAAAGAAGATGATTCCCCCGATTTCTCAGGTGTTCGTCAGTTCCAGTACTAGTTCTGGAAGTCAGGTTCTCGCCGTGGATGATGATGATGAAGAAGATCTCTCCAGATTCATTTGCCATTCTACGCCTGGACAGGAACTCAACAATTGGACCATACTGGACATCCCTAGAGTCACTTTTATGGAGATGTAATTTTCTTGTTTCGATAAATCATGTGCTTCGCCCCAAGCATTTTGATCACTTGTATAAAGAAGGGCCCCCAATGTGTTTCAATTTGTTTAATATTGAATGAAAATCATATTTTCGCATGCAATTACTGTTCCATTTCTTTCATTCTTACTTTAAAAACTTTTTCAAAAATGGCAAAGCTTTTTCTCCTTTTTCACTCCCTTTATGTGTTGCATTCTAAGGCATGAACCATCCATCGTGCAGATCCGGCTCGGATTCCATCAAAAATGATAATGTTACAGTTCCACGTCTTGATATCCTTGAGAATCCAATTGACCAAGCTGATGGAGATAGTGGAGAAGATTGTGAAGTCCCTGAGGAATTGGCAAGACTCTTGAGACAAGAAGAGAAATCCATTCAGCCACATCAGGAAGTCATAGAAATCATCAACCTCGGTACAGAAGATGCAAAGAGAGAAGTCAAGATAGGGGCCGCTTTGCAAAGTGATGTAAAGAGAAGGTTGATTGAGCTGCTCCGAGAGTATGTTGACATCTTCGCCTGGTCATACGAAGACATGCCTGGTTTAGACACGGACATAGTTATGCACAGGTTACCGCTCAAACCAGAATGTCCGCCTGTAAAGCAAAAACCGCGAAGAACTCGACCTGATATGGCTTTGAAAATCAAGGAGGAAGTTGAAAAACAGTTGAAGGCTGGTTTCTTATCTGTGTGTGAATATCCTCCTTGGATTGCAAACATCGTACCTGTCCCTAAGAAGGACGAAAAGGTATGCATGTGTGTCGACTACCGAGATTTGAATAGGGCAAGTCCGAAGGATGATTTTCCTCTGCCTCATATTGATGTGTTAGTCGACAATACTGCTCAGTATTCGGTATTCTCATTCATGGATGGTTTTTCTGGCTATAATCAAATAAAGATGGCTCCTGAAGATATGACCAAGACTACTTTTACCACTCCGTGGGGTACGTATTTTTATAAAGTGATGCCTTTTGGTCTTAAGAATGCTGGTGCAACATATCAACGTGCGATGGTGACCCTTTTTCATGATATGATCCATAAGGAGATTAAAGTATACGTTGATGATATGATTGCAAAATCCCAAACTGAGGAGGAACACTTGGTATATCTTGAGAAATTGTTTGCTCGTCTGCGAAAATTCAAGTTGAGGCTTAATCCAAACAAGTGCACTTTTGGAGTGCGATCTGGAAAGTTACTTGGATTCATCGTGAGCCAACGAGGGATTGAGGTCGACCCTGATAAAGTAAGAGCAATACAGAATATGCCAGCACCGAAGAATGAAAAAGAAGTTCGAGGGTTCCTTGGGAGATTGAATTATATAGCCAGGTTCATTTCTCATCTCACTGACACTTGTGAACCCATTTTTAAGTTGCTGCGCAAGAATCAAGATATCCGTTGGGATGATCATTGTCAAGAAGCCTTCGAAAAGATCAAACAGTATCTCCAAGAGCCACCAATTCTCATGCCTCCGGTTCCTGGGAGGCCACTTCTTATGTACTTAACTGTGCTTGAAGGATCTATGGGGTGTGTGCTGGGCCAGCATGACGAGTCTGGTCGAAAAGAGTGCGCCATTTATTACCTGAGCAAAAAGTTTACCGATTGTGAATCCCGTTACTCACTACTCGAGAAAACTTGTTGTGCTTTGGTATGGGCCGCTCGCCGACTGAGACAGTATATGTTGACTCACACCACTCTACTGATCTCCAAAATGGACCCGATAAAGTACATCTTTGAAAAACCGGCCCTTACAGGAAGACTAGCCCGATGGCAAATGCTTTTATCAGAATATGACATCCAGTATGTCACACAGAAGGCCATCAAAGGAAGTGTCCTTGCAGATCATCTTGCTCATCAGCCATTAGAAGAATATCAGTCAATGAAGTTTGACTTTCCTGATGAAGATATCATGAAACTAGATGATAATGAAGGACCCGAACCAGGGGAGCAATGGACTCTCACGTTCGATGGTGCATCAAATGCTATGGGCCATGGTATTGGGGCAGTTTTGACTTCTCCTCGTCAAACTCACATCCCTTTCAAAGCTAGAATATGTTTTGATTGCACAAACAATATCGCAGAGTACGAAGCTTGCATAATGGGCCTCGAAGCTGCCATTGATATGAGGATCAAGATCCTTGAGGTTTATGGGGATTCTGCCTTGGTTATACATCAAGTGAGAGGTGATTGGGAGACAAGACACCCCAACTTAGTTCCTTATAGGGACTATATCTCGGAGTTGTTGCCCGCTTTCGAGGAAATCACTTTCAATCATATCCCCCGAGAGGAGAATCAATTGGCAGATGCTTTGGCTACTTTGGCAGCTATGTTCAGAGTTAGCTCCCCTAAAGAAGTGCCAGACATAAGGATCCTCCGTTACAAAGAGCCTGCACATTGTCTCACTACGGAAGATGTGTATGACGAAAAGCCATGGTATTATGACATCAAAAGGTATGTTGAGAAGCAAGAGTATCCCGAAGATGCTACAATTGGTGATAAGCGAATGCTTCGAAGGTTAGCATCCAAATTCTTCTTGTCAGGAGACGTCCTGTACAAAAGAAACTATGATTCAGTTTTGCTCAGATGCATGGATAGACACGAAGCAGAATTGATCATGCGGGAAATTCATGAAGGATCTTTTGGAACTCATTCCAGTGGGCACTCTATGGCCAAAAAGATCTTGCGAGCAGGATATTATTGGATGACGATTGAAAGTGATTGTTATGTGTATGTGAAGAAATGTCACAAATGCCAAGTGTATGCTGACAGAATTCATGTTCCTCCAACTCCTCTGAATGTTCTGACATCGCCTTGGCCCTTTGCTATGTGGGGCATAGACGTGATTGGACGAATTGAGCCACAAGCTTCAAATGGGCATAGATTTATTCTTGTTGCTATCGACTACTTCACCAAATGGGTTGAAGCTGCTTCTTACAAGAACGTAACCAAGCAAGTCGTCACTCGCTTTATCAAGAAAGAAATCATATGCCGATATGGGGTTCCAAACAAGATCATCACTGATAACGGGTCCAATCTTAATAACAAGATGATAGCAGAGTTGTGCGAAGAGTTCAAGATTGAACATCACGATTCGTCACCCTATCGGCCAAAGATGAATGGCGCAGTCGAAGCTGCTAACAAGAACATAAAGAAGATCGTCCAGAAAATAGTTAGAACGTACAAAGACTGGCATGAGATGTTACCGTTTGCTTTGCATGGCTATAGAACTTCAGTTCGTACTTCAACTAGGGCAACTCCCTTCTCCCTTGTCTACGGTATGGAGGCTGTACTTCCCGTTGATCAGTGCATTTTGATGCACATTCCTCTACGTTTGTACTTATACATTTCCATGGTTTGCTTGTCTTATTTTTGTATTTTATAATGTTTTTATATTTTAAATTATTTTTATTGTTATTTGATTTTCGTATTTATTTTTCAGCTTTAGCAGTCTGCACGGAAACGATCATAACTGGAGTTCCAGGAGTCCGATTGAGGCGTTCTAATAATCGCAGGAAAGCTAAGAGAAAGAGCTACAACTTTTATGTTGGAGTCAAAGTCAGATTCGGAGCACATTTTTCCAGAATTTCGTTTGAAGCTGCAGGCACTAGTTTTATAAGTTTTGGGTCGTTAGTTTTGGGTCTGGGTGATGTTTGTTTGACCCAGTTGGGTTATGACCCGAATTTCTTTTTGTCTTCTCTTTAGTCTAGGTCTGGCCGTACAGCTACTTTTTCACTTGACACTATTCACGAATTTGGAGTTTGCTTTGTATGATCATGAGGAACTAATTCATCAAGGATCAATCTGCTGTGACTCGGATTCCACTTTGAGGTTTTTATAATTCCAATTATTTGTTTCCTTTGAATTCTTCCTATAATTCCAATTATTTGCTTAATTTGATTGTTGCTATAGGATAGATTTCTTAAATTCGATTGTTGATTGATGATCCTGAATCAATTTCGTGTTAACATAGCTTTTATATTATCACGAACGATCAAAGTTGCGTTTGCTTAATTCGTAACAGTTTTAATCCGTTTGCTTAATCCGAAATTCAGGAACATCTGCCGTATAATTTCTATTGCGCTTGTCAGTAGTTGTTATAATCGAATAGGAACGAACGAACCCGTTAGGGAATTGGGATTTTATAAATCGATGATAAGTTGGGAGTCGAAACAGTAGGTTGATTCGTTTTAGCTTAATTATTAATCAGTTATTTTCATAAACAGCTTATTTCCAGAATCACTTATTTTAAGAACTTTTTATAATTCGACCACCAAACCAACCCCCCCCCCCCAATTCGATTTCAGTTAGTAATAACCAAGAGTCCTTGAGAGACGATATTCGAGTTACCCTTACCGTCGTACTACAGTTTTATAAATTAACTCGTTTCTGACCCGCGCGCGACAGCGGATCAAATTGGCGCCGTTGCCGGGGATTCTTATTATTATTAATTGATTTTAGAGTCTTAGGTGTAGTGTTTGTGTGTTTTGGCCATAGTTTCCTCACGGTTTTGGCCAATACGCGTTAAGAGTCGAAAAAATCAGTTTTTGCAAAAATTGTATTCGATTGTAAAACATTTTTGCCTACTGGAAGTAGAAAAATCGTGCGATCAATACTCCTTTACTCTAAAAAGTAAAGGAATTCGACCCAAAATTGCCAAATTCATCGTTTTTCTATTTTTAATGAATTTTTTACTGTTTTCATAGAGTCAAAAAAATCCAAAAAAATCCTCAAAATTCTTATTTTTCTTAATTAGATTAATTTTCGTGTTTTTATATTTTTCTGAATTTATTTTAATCGTTTTTATTCTTTCTATTCGTTTCTGCATGTATGGGACATAATCAGTATTTCGGTGTTTGTTGAACCCATGGCTGAACAAAGAACACTAACGCAGTTGGCTGTCCCTAGTGTGAACTATAATGGTTTATGTATTGACTATCCTACGGGTGATGCACCTTTTGAATTGGAATATGGTTTAACACATTTGTTGCCTAGGTTTAATGGTTTTGCAGGTGAGGATTCGAATAAGCATCTGAAGGAATTTCAGGTTGTGTGCTCTGCACCTTCCGAACCTTCACTAGAGGATATTGTCAAAAAAATGGCTGCAAATAATCTTCAGTATCAACAGCAAGTAGATTCTACTCTCCAGACTTTGCAAACACAAATTGGACAGCTTGCCACTTTGATGAATGCCATGCAGCAAGCTCAAGGATCAAACCAACAATCCTTGGAAGAGCATTCTATTTTTCAAATAGAGTTGCCTTCTGAAACTGTTGATAATACTTTTACTGATTTGTTTGCAGATGATTTTCCATCATTGTCTGATTTTGATGATGTTTACTCTTGTGATGTTTGTACTGACACTAAAATTTGCTCTGTTTGTGCTGAAATTGAGGTTGCCTTGCAAAATGATATTCATACTGCAGATGAGGTTGCAAATGAAGTTGTTCATGTAGATGAAGCTCTCGACACCCCGACTGCCTGGAACAAACCATCCATTGAACAACCACCTTCCCGAGAGCTGAAACCAATTCCTGAAAATCTTAAATATGCTTATTTAGAGATGAATGAAAAACTTCTGGTTATAATTTCTTCTAAACTTTATTTTGATCAAGAAAGTAAGTTTTTGCAGGTTTTGAAGAAGCATAAGAAAGGAATTGGATGGACCTTGGACGACATTCCCGATATTAGCCCGTCCATGATTTTGCATAGGGTCTCAATTGAAGTGGAAGGTGAAACAAAAGTAGTGAGGCAGCCCCTTAATCTTTTGATCTCCGAGGTTGTGGAAAAGAAGATCACATGCCCATTCGAAACTTTTACTTATCGAAGATTCTTCTTTGATCCTGGAATAAAAGGCGAAGGCACTAATATAAATTCCAAGTTCAATGGGAATTACCCAAAGCTACTCCATGAGATCCCCACTCTGGAAGAAGAGAATGTAGAAGATATCTCTTTGGGAAAGGCTGCTTATGTGATCACTTATCCTCCATGACTCCTCGGGTGTGTTCTTTCCTTTCTCTCACTCTTATTTTATATTTATGTTCTTTCATTGAGGACAACGTATGTCTTAAGTGTGGGGGAGAGAATCATTTATTTGTTTTGTTTTCTTTCAATTTTTTTTTTGTTTTCTTGTTTTGTTTTCAGTTTAAAAAAATATAAAAAAAATATGCATCGTTTTGAAAGTTTTAGGCTATAGACTGATTTGAGTCGAGTTTGCGGAGACTTGGGAAAAATTCACAAGATCGGTATCGTTCTAACACCGTAAGTCTCCTGCATATGGAAATCGATTTGAATATTTTATTATGTTTTAGCCTTAAATTCTCATTCTCTGACAGCTCTTGAGTAGTTTATTTCAGCAGTCGGCACCATCTCTCACACACTTTACGCAGGAAGCCGATGAATATAAGTGAATGTTCCGAAAAGAAAAGAAAAAAAGAGAAAAGAAAAAGGTAATACACCTTCTAAGTTTGGTGATCCTCACCCGGTCACTTAACCCAACGGTTGTGTAATCTTCAAAAAAAAAAAGTTTTCAAAACTCTTTGTTAGTTGGTTCAGCGGTTTATGGTGCTGAACTTGGTAGGGAGGATTACGGTCCGATCCCCCGCAACTACATCTGAGTAAGCAAAGGGTTATGCCACGCAAGTACCGGAACCCCGTGCAAAAGGATCAGAGTCACTAACCGGTCGTCCTGCTATAAGTGTGTGGAGATAACGGGCTTAATGTGATTGCGCCTGAATGAAAAAGAGCAAAAAGGATGAGTAAATTAGGCTATGGTATAATAATATGATTTGAATTGGTTTGTGTATTTAGGAGGCTTATGTCTACATATCTGTGGTTAGTGTTCTTACGATGTCCTTAGTGTGCAAGGTTAGTACCTGTCGATGCAAACTTACCGGAAGAAGATTGGTAGCCTAGGATGAGTAACTGTTGATGTATTTCTGCTTTCTTTGTTTTGTTTTTCATTTTGCTCGGAGTGCAAAAGTTCAAGTGTGGGGGAATTTGATCAGTGCATTTTGATGCACATTCCTCTACGTTTGTACTTATACATTTCCATGGTTTGCTTGTCTTATTTTTGTATTTTATAATGTTTTTATATTTTAAATTATTTTTATTGTTATTTGATTTTCGTATTTATTTTTCAGCTTTAGCAGTCTGCACGGAAACGATCATAACTGGAGTTCCGGGAGTCCGATTGAGGCGTTCTAATAATCGCCGGAAAGCTAAGAGAAAGAGCTACAACTTTTATGTTGGAGTCAAAGTCAGATCGGAGCACATTTTTCCAGAATTTCGTTTGAAGCTGCAGGCACTAGTTTTATAAGTTTTGGGTCGTTAGTTTTGGGTCTGGGTGATGTTTGTTTGACCCAGTTGGGTTATGACCCGAATTTCTTTTTGTCTTCTCTTTAGTCTAGGTCTGGCCGTACAGCTACTTTTTCACTTGACACTATTCACGAATTTGGAGTTTGCTTTGTATGATCATGAGGAACTAATTCATCAAGGATCAATCTGCTGTGACTCGGATTCCACTTTGAGGTTTTTATAATTCCAATTATTTGTTTCCTTTGAATTCTTCCTATAATTCCAATTATTTGCTTAATTTGATTGTTGCTATAGGATAGATTTCTTAAATTCGATTGTTGATTGATGATCCTGAATCAATTTCGTGTTAACATAGCTTTTATATTATCACGAACGATCAAAGTTGCGTTTGCTTAATTCGTAACAGTTTTAATCCGTTTGCTTAATCCGGAATTCAGGAACATCTGCCGTATAATTTCTATTGCGCTTGTCAGTAGTTGTTATAATCGAATAGGAACGAACGAACCCGTTAGGGAATTGGGATTTTATAAATCGATGATAAGTTGGGAGTCGAAACAGTAGGTTGATTCGTTTTAGCTTAATTATTAATCAGTTATTTTCATAAACAGCTTATTTCCAGAATCACTTATTTTAAGAACTTTTTATAATTCGACCACCAAACCAACCCCCCCCAATTCGATTTCAGTTAGTAATAACCAAGAGTCCTTGAGAGACGATATTCGAGTTACCCTTACCGTCGTACTACAGTTTTTTGAAAACTACTCGTTTTTTTATCCGCACGCGACAGCGGATCAAATTGGCGCCGTTGCCGGGGAGAATCATTTATTTGTTTTGTTTTCTTTCAATTTTTTTTTGTTTTCTTGTTTTGTTTTCAGTTTAAAAAAATATAAAAAAAATATGCATCGTTTTGAAAGTTTTAGGCTATAGACTGATTTGAGTCGAGTTTGCGGAGACTTGGGAAAAATTCACAAGATCGGTATCGTTCTAACACCGTAAGTCTCCTGCATATGGAAATCGATTTGAATATTTTATTATGTTTTATCCTTAAATTCTCATTCTCTGACAGCTCTTGAGTAGTTTATTTCAGCAGTCGGCACCATCTCTCACACACTTTACGCAGGAAGCCGATGAATATAAGTGAATGTTCCGAAAAGAAAAGAAAAAAAGAGAAAAGAAAAAGGTAATACACCTTCTAAGTTTGGTGATCCTCACCCGGTCACTTAACCCAACGGTTGTGTAATCTTCAAAAAAAAAAGTTTTCAAAACTCTTTGTTAGTTGGTTCAGCGGTTTATGGTGCTGAACTTGGTAGGGAGGATTACGGTCTGATCCCCCGCAACTACATCTGAGTAAGCAAAGGGTTATGCCACGCAAGTACCGGAACCCCGTGCAAAAGGATCAGAGTCACTAACCGGTCGTCCTGCTATAAGTGTGTGGAGATAACGGGCTTAATGTGATTGCGCCTGAATGAAAAAGAGCAAAAAGGATGAGTAAATTAGGCTATGGTATAATAATATGATTTGAATTGGTTTGTGTATTTAGGAGGCTTATGTCTACATATCTGTGGTTAGTGTTCTTACGATGTCCTTAGTGTGCAAGATTAGTACCTGTCGATGCAAACTTACCGGAAGAAGATTGGTAGCCTAGGATGAGTAACTGTTGATGTATTTCTGCTTTCTTTGTTTTGTTTTTCATTTTGCTCGGAGTGCAAAAGTTCAAGTGTGGGGGAATTTGATCAGTGCATTATGATGCACATTCCTCTACGTTTGTACTTATACATTTCCATGGTTTGCTTGTCTTATTTTTGTATTTTATAATGTTTTTATATTTTAAATTATTTTTATTGTTATTTGATTTTCGTATTTATTTTTCAGCTTTAGCAGTCTGCACGGAAACGATCATAACTGGAGTTCCGGGAGTCCGATTGAGGCGTTCTAATAATCGCCGGACAGCTAAGAGAAAGAGCTACAACTTTTATGTTGGAGTCAAAGTCAGATTCGGAGCACATTTTTCCAGAATTTCGTTTGAAGCTGCAGGCACTAGTTTTATAAGTTTTGGGTCGTTAGTTTTGGGTCTGGGTGATGTTTGTTTGACCCAGTTGGGTTATGACCCGAATTTCTTTTTGTCTTCTCTTTAGTCTAGGTCTGGCCGTACAGCTACTTTTTCACTTGACACTATTCACGAATTTGGAGTTTGCTTTGTATGATCATGAGGAACTAATTCATCAAGGATCAATCTGCTGTGACTCGGATTCCACTTTGAGGTTTTTATAATTCCAATTATTTGTTTCCTTTGAATTCTTCCTATAATTCCAATTATTTGCTTAATTTGATTGTTGCTATAGGATAGATTTCTTAAATTCGATTGTTGATTGATGATCCTGAATCAATTTCGTGTTAACATAGCTTTTATATTATCACGAACGATCAAAGTTGCGTTTGCTTAATTCGTAACAGTTTTAATCCGTTTGCTTAATCCGGAATTCAGGAACATCTGCCGTATAATTTCTATTGCGCTTGTCAGTAGTTGTTATAATCGAATAGGAACGAACGAACCCGTTAGGGAATTGGGATTTTATAAATCGATGATAAGTTGGGAGTCGAAACAGTAGGTTGATTCGTTTTAGCTTAATTATTAATCAGTTATTTTCATAAACAGCTTATTTCCAGAATCACTTATTTTAAGAACTTTTTATAATTCTACCACCAAACCAACCCCCCCCAATTCGATTTCAGTTAGTAATAACCAAGAGTCCTTGAGAGACGATATTCGAGTTACCCTTACCGTCGTACTACAGTTTTATAAATTAACTCGTTTCTGACCCGCGCGCGACAGCGGATCACCCGTCGAAGTGGAAATTCCTTCGTTGAGGGTCTTGATGGATGCCAAACTTGATGAAACATAATGGGTTCAGACGAGGCTTGACCATCTCAATCTAATTGAGGAAAAACGCATATCCGCCATTTGCCATGGTCAGTTGTACCAAAAGAGGATTAAGAAAGCGTATGACAAGAAAATTCGGCCTCGAGAATTCCATACAAGCGATCTAGTTATGAGGAAGATCTTGCCAATTCACACCGATCCAAGGGGCAAATGGACTCCCAACTATGAGGGACCATACATTGTGAAGAAAGCCTTCTCAGGTGGTGCTTTAATCCTGACAAAGATGGATGGGGAAGACGTTCCGCTTCCAGTCAATTCAGACTCAGTCAAAAAATACTACGCATAAAAGACCCGCTAGGTCGACGTACCTAGGCAAAAATAAGGGCATCCCGGCAAACCAAAAGGGTTTGGGCAAAAATTAGGGATAAAACAAAAGAGAATAACCCGCTAAGTCGAAAACCCGAAAGGGCGACTTAGGCAAAAAGGGGTATCCCGCTGGATTGAAAACCCGAAAGGGCGATCCAGGCAAAAGTTAGGGATCAAAAGCGAGAGGCTGCAGTCTGAATATCCTTCACAAAAACCACTACGCGCCCTTGGCGAACGGACAGATCGATCCAACCATTACGCTTCTGAAGCAAAGCATGGAGAGGATCAAGGATATGGGAACTGTAGCAATACCAGTTTTAATGGAAATTCGAGCATTTCTCTTTGCCATTTTGCCTTTTTGCATTTTATTTTCTTTTTCGCAACTACCTCATTTAGGAGTTGCTTCCTTGTACAGAAGCCTATTCATAGGCATTCCATCAATAAAATGATCTTTTGATAAAAAGCTTTCCTTCTTGCTTTTCATTTTTCGCATGCGAGGTGTGATTTAATTCGTTATTAAACATTGCATTGATAACATGGGGGAATAATAATCACAAATCAAAACGAAACATGATGTTACACAAACATAAAAGTGCTCTAAGGGGCACCATTTGCATCCAAACGTTGTTTTCTGTGCAGGTTGCAGGTTCTAGCCGTCATCTTGGCTTATGACATGTCACAAAGGTCGTCATCATCCCGCTTGAAAGTTCAAGAGTATAATTCATCAGTACTGGTAAGCATGGGGCACCTGAAGAGGTCTATGTCCCTATCCCCTATGGCAGACAAAGAATGGTCCCGCAAAACTCATGATTCCCCAAGAAGTATAGGATGTAAGGAAAGTCGGGCGAAGTCACTTCCTCCCCAGCAAAGCTATGTTCTAATCCTCAACACAGTTGCCAATAATCCTTGGTACTGTAAGGTCTCCAACGCCCACTCACAATGGCGTCTCAAGAAAATAAGCAACGGACCCCAATGATCCTGCTCCACTATCTCATCAAGGCCTTTATTTGGCACTCTGCATATAGTATTTATTGCATATAACATCGCATCCTCAAAAGCATAGCATGTCCATTACAGTGGATCATTACGCCATAAAAACTCAAACATGCATCAATGCATAAGCCAGATAATGTGAGTCAATGTTGAATCGAAACAATGACGCATCCCCGCAGAAAATGTCATTCGATATCTGCTGCCACATCACAAACACCCTCAAGCCACGGTGCCGATACGAGGTATCCTCAATCCTCGACAAATGTCTGACACAATGACTCTCTGCCTGTATCTTCTCTTGATGTCGAGTCGATGTTGAGTCATAGATCGCACGAGATATTTTTTTCCTGTAAGTCCGGAAGATCGTACGAGATCTTCTCCTGTTTGTCGAGTCGATGTTGAGTCATAGATCGCACGAGATCTTTTTTCTTTTCAGTCATGAAGATCGTACGAGATCTTCTCCCGATGTTGAGTCATAGGTCGCACGAGATCTTTTTTTCCTGTCAGTCCTAAAGATCGTACGAGATCCTCTCCTGATGTCGAGTCGATGTTGAGTCATAGATCGCACGAGATCTTTTTCCTTTCAGTCCTAAAGATCGTACGAGATCTTCTCCCGATGTTGAGTCATAGATCGCATGAGATCTTTCCTTTTTCCTTTCAGTCCTGAAGATCGTACGAGATCTTCTCCCGATGTTGAGTCATAGATCGCACGAGATCTCTCCTTTTTTCCTTTCAGTCCTGAAGATCGTACGAGATCTTCTCCCGATATTGAGTCGTAGATCGCACGAGATCTTTTCCTTTCAGTCATTGTCTCATACAACCAGTCTCTTTGAAAACCTTGTATTGGCACCTAGGCTACGTTACAAGCTATCTCCATTCAAATTCATTACTCACTGTAAAATCCCTCCGCCAGAAAAACAAAAAATTCTCTTTCCCCATCAGATATCAAAAACAAAATAAGGACAACACTTACACCATCTCCCTTTTAGGACAAATTCCTGGTCTTGATATTTAATCTTCTTCTACCTTGAATGTTCAAAAGGCTAGCGCCAATCTCACCTTCAGGTTTAAGACGATTAAATAGGGGCAGCTGTCATACCCCAAATTTGTCCTACCCTTATCTGGTTTTACATTCATGCACATATTTCATATAGGTCATTTGACCCATGCATTCATAGCATTGTTACCATTCAAAGACTGACAAGAAAGAGCTTTTATGGCAAAGAACTCCTGATCAGAAAGCACTAGTGGGAACATACAAGATTGTAATTCAACCGGTCATCCTGAATTAGGGTTTTCTTGACCAAAGTCAACGCGGTTGAATTTTTGGTCAACATATCAATCAAGAGCTGATTTTATAAAGAATGATGGTAGGATGACTGTGTGGAGGTACTCAGTTGATTGCCATTGGTCAGGAGCTGATAAATCGGGAATTTCATTAAGATCGGAAAAATCAGAACAGTTTACTTTTGGGTCAAAATCAGAAGAATCATTCGAATATTGACTTTTAGTGGGAAATCGGTCGAGAAAAGTCGAAGAATGAATAAAATCGGGAGTTCGACAAAAGTTGCCAAAAATAAGAAAAAAAATCAAAAAAGAAAGGTTTCAACACTTAGAAATTTTTTTGGCATCTTAAAAGCTTGGTAAGCAGTCCACTTCACCATCAGTTTACACGTGGCAAATGACATTTTTTGAAGAAATTTCCAACATCAAAGTTGTTCCTCTCATGGAGGAGAAGAACTTTGTGGTTGGACACTTTTTCATTTGAAGCTTGGTTGGAGAGTTATTGAGGTTTGAAGTTGCTGAAAATCCATTTGATCTAGGCCATAATACAAGTCATGAACCAAGTCATGCCCTAGCATTTTACCAAACACTTGGTATGCCAAATGTCAAGCTAGTTATTGAGTTCCACAAAAATGCTATAGGTTCAAACTTGGCATGCTTCCATTCTTTGCCATGCCACCTATACAACAAGCCAAGAATTGAGCCATTGTGATAAATATTGAAACAATTACAAGCTCCCAAGGTTGTTGTTTCGTAAAGCCAAAGTCTTGCACCCGGCTGGGCACAATTTCAGGTCACGCGCGAGACATTTCCACAAACACATGGTGGGTTAACTTCAGGTCCAATTTTAACTTTCCACAATTCTCTATTTTGAACAACCCTGGTCCTAAACCAGTCCCTTCCATGTCCTCTTTATATTGGTCTAAGGTTCACAATAATTGAGAAAGTAACGAGCGAGATATGGAGCCCCAAAGTGGTGCCCTCACAAAGGACTGTTTTAGCAAGGAAGTCAGGCCAGGCCTCAGGTTGCGCGCCCAAGCATCCATACAAGTGATGTACCTCCATGTTCCACGTGTTTTGAGTAAGCTCCAAGCAGTATCCCATGACTTTCCCAACATCAAACCTCTTCTACTCCATGTGCACTTTGTTTAAGCCCAAGATTGGAATCATTGGTGAGCCATGACAAGAGATATATGCACTTGAAGTTGGTAGCTTAGCCTAAGGTACATGGAGCTTGCATGGGTATTTTTAAGATATGTCAACATGAATAATCATTCCACATATAGCTATGCAAAGATACTGAGTTCAGAAAGTTGGCACAAGGTTTGCCACAAGCTGCAATACTTACTCATTAAGCTTGCAAAGGGAATGTTACTCTATAACAATCCGACCATAACACTCAATGCACTGCCACCCCATATATAAACATATATTCTTCACAAATCTCAACACACACTCTCATTCCTTCCATTTTTTCTCACAGCCATATCTCTCTTCTCCTCTCTCCGATTCTCTCATTCCTCACACACTCCCCAAGAGTTTGTTACAAACTGTAACAAACTCTTCTACCTTCTTCAACCACCACCTACCTCTACTGCAACCACCGTGAACCACCATCAATCTTCATCCTCCATATACAACCGTCAACATCATCAACCAATCACCACCGCTGCAACCTTCAACCTCTACTTTCAACCACCACTAACTTCCTCTTTCCACCACCACAACCTCCATAACCGAGCTTCAACAACTCCTCTCGTCATCGCAACCTTCAAGAACCGCGACGAGTTCTTCTCCATCTTTATCATCGCCGTCACGATTCAGTTAGCACCTTCATCTTCGGACTTCGTCATCATCAGGGATCTGACATAGCAGCGTCAGGATTGGATTCAAGATCTTCATCTAATCATCATCAAGATCCAAAGAAGAAGAAGCGAGTCGTAGAGGTTTTCAGTTTTGTTCGAATCCAACGTTTCATCAGGTAAGATCTTAAAACTCTCTCAGCATTCTAGCAGGACATGTAGACCATGCGCATCTGGAATATACTTGTGAATTGTTGCATATAGGTGGAGTTCCTCCCTTCGTGATTCTTTTTGCTTCCGGTTTATATGAATTTGTTGCTGGTTAGAACTTTTGTATCACATATTCGAGTCCAATGCTTGACCGTGGACATGCTGATGTGTATAGAATAGGATTTTGAGAGGTTTCCTCATGTTAGGGTTTTAAAACTTGGCTCGGTTTGAATGATAGAGTGTGAATTAACAAAAACTAGTGGTAGATATGTGATCTATGCGAAAAAACGAGGTGGATGATGGTGTTTGTTCTTGATTCTGGAAATTTTGAGTCATGCACCGCCGCGGTTATCATCGGAGAAGATGATCGGAATCTCGGCTCCGACATCTCTCTTTTGTTTGCGTTCTCCCTCCGTCAATACGTGGCAGGGTATCATTGGGTGCTGATTTTCACTATGTGACGTTTTTGTTTGTTTCCAAATGATTAGAATGCTGAGGTGGCCTTTGATGATTGGTTCAGACTTTGTTTTGTCTTGTAGTGTTTTAAAGTTTAGTTGACCAATTGATTTTGATGTTGTAGTAAACTAGTAGTCATTAGGTACATTTTTGAATCACGTGCATGAATAAATGCTGAATAATACTTGCTGAAGAATAAAATGAAATAAAATGAATGAAAACAATTGGATCAAACAGAAGAACGCTCCACATTGGGCCTGGAACCCTTTTCTGAACCTCACCCCTTCGTTGCTAGTGCACCGCGTGTCAATGACTGGGCCTCCATGCGTCCCTGCTATCCGCACCCCCTGTAATTAGGCCCAGCTTGCTTCTTAACACAGTCTTAGTTCATTTTGAATTCTGCTAACTCACCCCCTGCAGTGTAATTTTGTTTTCATTTTAATTTTTGTGTTGCTTTTATTTTTAGCTCATAATTCCAACTTTAAATCAAGGTAAAAATGCATAAAATCAATGTTAGATTTTAGGTTCACTTCACAATAGTTTTGTTACTTTTAGGTGATAAAAACATGAAAACCATTAAAATTGTGTTAGATTTTTAGGTGATTTTTGAGAGTTTAATTCTTAGTCTTTTAGAAACCTCCCCATTAGAAACTCATAAAAAATGTTAGTTTTAGGATTAATAAATGGTAGATTTTTTAGGTAATTTTGACATTAATCTTTTGACTTCTCCTTCATAAAAACAATAAAAATATTAGTTTAGGCTTTTATTTTAATTCTTTTGCTTGATTAAAATTCTTGTTTTTTGTCATATGAAACCATATAAAAATAGTAGTACTTGACTTGTAATTTTTCATTTTTGTACTATATTTTTGACTTGATATTTCATGCCTATGTGTGATTTTGTGCCATTGCCCCATTCTCAATTTTTGCTTCTAATGTGACTTTATTTTCATGTCTCTTTAATTCCTAACTTTAGGTAGAAACCATGTTAACATTAGGATTTAGACTTGTATAAACAACTTAGATTAGAATTTAGGATTAGTTCCCTATTGCATTCTTTTTCTTTTCAACTTTTAAAATACTTAATAAAAGAAAGATGCGAATCACATTAAGAAAGTGATAGAGAAACGAGTGGGATTCATTCCCTAATCTGTTTCTCAATCGCTTAGTGGCATAGAAACGAGTGGGATTCATTCCCTAATCTGTTTCTCGGTCACTACTTAATGGGAGAGAAATGAGTGGGATTCATTCCCTAATCTGTTTCTCAAACATTAATTAATGGGAGAGAAATGAGTGGGATTCATTCCCTAATCTGTTTCTCGAACATTACATAATGGGATGGAAGTGAGTAGGATTCATTCCCTAATCTGCTTCTCGATCATTATACATTTTATGTGATTCAAATCGCAAACAAATTCCCCTTAAAAAATACACAACCAAAAACACATAAAACACCTAACAATGGTTCAAATTCAAAACAAAGTAGAGAAAGTGGTGAGTGGCCTGGTATTGGGAACTGTTCATCGCTCATCTACCCTAAAAGACACAAACCAATCATTTCTTTTTCTTTTGCCTCGTTGGCACCTAAGGGCACCGTTATTTCCGCTCGAACGCATCGTAGGCGATCCCTTATGCAAGAGCGCGAACGTTAACTCCGCCCAACTAAAAAACACAAAACAAACAGAAAATCGTGAGCCGAGGTACGGTAACTCTGATTCCTGAAAAGGATACGTAGGCAGCGGGGTAGGTCCCGTGCGAGTACAATTCTTCTTTTCCCTACATTTTGCATTCATTTCGCATATAGACATAGACATAGTACACAGCCTTTAGATAGAAACAAACATAGGTGGATACCATCGAGTACGATGGGCGCGAGGGGTGCTAATACCTTCCCCTTGCGTAACCGACTCCTATACCTTGATTCTCTGGTCGCAAGACCTTGTTCCTTCCTTTGTTAGGTTTTCTGATATTCCTTTCTCTTATGGGATAAATATATTGGTGGCGACTCTGTTCATTTTTCGCGAGCGTGCGACACTATTCTAGGACAGGTTGAACCAACTTAACTTCAGTGGGGAGGGTACTTACCTACGAACTTCACACAAGCCTTTAAACCTAAGGACACTTGTGTGACTTGTCTGTGCTTGCTACTAACCCTTTGATTTTCTTGCAGGTTTTCCTTGTGGGACTCACTCGTCCTTACTATCTTACGCTTTGCGTGATGCATTGCATAACATCATGACATCATGACATCATAAGCATAACATGATTTAACTAACCCTTTCAAGGATCTTAGGAATTTAGGGCGCACAATTTCAGGTGCTCTTATCAAGGATTGAATTCCTATCAAGGGGCAAGAGGATTTATTTTCCTCTGGCCACACACCTTCCATTTCAAAGACTCGGTGCCTACCCAGGGGCAAGAGGATTTATTTTCCTCTAGCCATATACTTTCAAATTCAGAAGTATCCCGAATCAGAGGCGATGACCCACTCGATATGGTGAGCTTGATTCTCAAAGAAGGACGTTCAAAGACAAGAGTCAGTATTGTTCAAATAAATATGCGACCAAATCATTCTCTAAATGTGCTAACTATATTCCTTAAAGATCCTTGAAAACATTGCATTTGCATTCATAACATCGCATAACAGGTTTCCACCACAGGTTTCTCACCTCCTCGCTGTTTATTTCTGCATTATGAATCTCGAGCAATCAGTCAAAGACCTTCAAGCTCAGAATGCCCAGTTTCAAGATCTGATCCTGGACTTATCCAAGGGGCAAGATGAACTGAAAGCACTCCTGACTAAGAAAGAGAAAAAGCCTAGAAGATCTGTGGGTGTCCTTAACATGGGAAGAAGATTCCGAGGTCCACTCAAGAGGGCTGAAGAAGTCAAGGTTTCTAAAGAGGACGACGATGAACAAAAGGACGATGCTAGTGTCAAAACTGATGCAAAAAGTAACCATGACTCTGCCAATGCCTCTGAAGAAGAAGAGGACTATCACCATGAGGACGAACATCCTGATGACAAATATAAGTTGTTGGAAGAACGTATGAAAGCCATAGAAATTCAAAAGATACCTGGGTTAGATTTTGAAGAACTAGGACTCATCTCTGGAGTTGTTATCCCTCCGAAGTTCAAGACTCCGACCTTTGCTAAGTATGATGGAGTCTCTTGTCCTTAACTACACTTGAGGTCTTATGTGAGAAAGATTCAGCCTCATACTGTTGATAAGAAGCTCTGGATCCATTTCTTCCAAGAGAGCTTATCCGGAACTCAACTCGAATGGTACTATCAACTGGAAAGTACCAACATCCGTACCTGGGAGGATTTGGTTGTTGCTTTCTATCAGCAATACGAATATAACTCTGACCTTGCACCGACTCGCATGCAACTACAAAGCATGTCTATGGGACCCAAGGAAAGTTTCAAGGAGTATGCTCAAAAATGGAGAGATCTAGCTGGAAGAGTCAAACCTTCCTTGGCTGACAGAGAGATGGTAGATATGTTCATGAATACACTGACTGGCCCTTTCTATAGTCATTTGCTGGGAAGTTCATCATCTGGATTCACCGAGCTTATACTAATTGGGGAACGTGTTAAAAGTGGTATCCGAAGCAGTAAAATTCAAATGGCTACATATTCTAATACCTCAAAGAAAGCGCACAATGAGAGGAATGAATCTAATACTGTGGGGACGATCCTAGCCTCTAATCAAGCGCTGATACGACAAGGGGGCAACCAGCATAAACCAGGCACATCTAAAAGACAATACACAAAGATCAACATAACTTTGGCTGAAGTGTTACAAAAGTTGCTGAAAGCAGGGTTGATTACTTTAAAGGATCCTCCTCTGAAGCCCAATACCTTATCTCATCAATATAATCCTAATGCAAGATGCGCTTATCATTCTGACAGCATTGGGCATGACACTAATGATTGTTGGCCGTTGAAGAACAAAATCCAGGATATGATCGACGCTGGAGAAATTGAGTTCGACTCTCCTGCAGCCATGCCTAATCACAACAAGAGTGCTAAAGGCTAGAAGGGTGGACTTTAAGATCATTAGTTTTACTTTTAGTTGCAATTTCCTTTTCTGTTTGTTTAAACATTCGACTTATGATAGACATTATTTGTTTTAATAATCATCATCAGTGCATTGCATATGTTTGTCTTGAGTAATTTATTTCGCTATCACTCTTTTTAAATTATGTCTTTACTTTGCATATGTTTTGTGATACTCGACTCCTACTAAAAGTTGTATGCCTTTTGAGGGAGGATGACGAAAACGATACCGCAACCTCATACAGTATGCTTTTGAACGGACTATGCTGACGATGTATAGGCATTGTTTCAATTCCTAAACAGTGGAGATATAAGGATGTTAATCCCTCGTCAACCCCTTTGAGCCTAAGAAGTAGAAGTTTCTTTCTTGTACTAATTAAAACCCTTGATCATAACCTGGGGCAGGGTAGTTCTCAGTTAATTTGGCTGTGCATTCTTTCTTAAGAGAATCATTCAGTACACCTTTCAACAAAGGTTTCAATCACAAGCGTTCATCCGCACACATCAAAGAAGTGTTGGAGATGTCAATCAAAAGCCAATGATGGTTCATCAATCATTAAGCAAGGCAGTCAATATCTTTCAAAAAAAATGAAAGAAACATATATACAAAGAAAAGCCTGCTAAGTCAAAAATCAAAAAGAAGAATTAGGCAAAAATCAATAAATTCCTGAACAACACAATGTTGTGACTACCAAAAGGAAGAAGTGACTGCCATCTCAAAAGTTCTCTTTGCTTGTGAACCATCATCATTCTCAAAGGTGCAAATCCAAAAGTCTCTTGGAACATGAATGCATAAGTTGAATTTACTGAGCTTAGGACTGAAGATCATCACGAAGAGGGGTGGGTACAATCAAATTTTGAGCCTTTATCCTTTGTTTCTTAAATCATGAACCAAGCCACGTTACAACCCTTGAAAGTCCTAATTGAAGCATGGTTAGTTCGAAAGCATACTGTCACCAAAAAGGTATCCCGACTCCTTAAGGTTTACTACAAATGCTAAGTTGATATCCTGTTTTTTACAAACATCATGTTTTTATAAATATCATGATTTTACATCTCCAGTTTTAATGTTCTTCAAAAACTCAAGACAGACGTATGCATTGCATCTCATGAATTCATTATTAAACATGTTCTGCTACATAATTTCAAACGTTAGCAACAGAAAGAATTTGCACAGGGTACAACTAATGACTGAAAGTTATCCCGACAGACAATATTACTCCAAGAAGCCATGTCTCTTACATATACAAGGGGCATGACACGTTTCCCCCAATCAATCCGGGACAATCAGGTCAAGATTCAAAGAATCTCTCAAATGCCAAACAGTCAAAGGCATACATCTCAAGTGGGTTTCAAACTATTTCCCGACCAATCCGGGTCAATCAAGTCAAGATTCCGAGAATCTCTCAAGGATGCCAAAGCAATCAGGGGCATGCACCCAAGTGGGTCAGAAGCCATCGCTCGATTAGTCAGGGGCATCACACTAAGTACTAGGGGCATGTCACCCATAGTGCACATCTCATAAAGTCCTCGCGAGGCGAACCTCTTCAAAATTCCCTAATAGCTGGGGCAAAGTTATACAAAGCATAAATCATAAATCCCCAAGCATAAATCATAAATCCCCAGCTACACATCTTCAAAACAAGATCAATGATATAGAGATTTATTTTCTCAAAACAACATCAGTCGTACATCATATACATCACATACATATTCATACATTGCATACATTACTTCATGATAAACATAGTGGTTTCTCACTTATTTGGAGAGACTCGTCATATAATACACGCATCATGACATTGCATATCTCTACTTTTGTTTTCAGGTTCCTCCTCGACAAGCATTCCTCTCAGATATAATCAAGCTGAAGATTCATTCCGACAAGCATTTTACATTCCAAAACTTCATCAAATAACTTATCAACTCTTACAAGCAAGCATTCTCTACCAGATATGGTCTAATGTATGACCCGGTCCGGTATTCTCAGTTAGATATGGTCTAATGTATGACTCGTTCTGGCATTATCCTTCAGATATGGTTTAATGAATAACTCATTCTGACATTCTCTACCAGATATGGTCTAATGTATGACCCGGTCCGGTATTCTCAGTTAGATATGGTCTAATGTATGACTCGTTCTGGCATTATCCTTCAGATATGGTTTAATGAATAACTCGTTCTGACATCCTTCATCAGATATGGTCTAATGTATGACTCGTTCTGGTATTTTCCTTCAGATATGGTTTAATGAATAACTCGTTCTGATGTCCTCCTTCCTCAGATATGGTCTAACGTATGACTCGTTCTGGTATCCTTCCTCAGATATGGTCTAATGTAAGACTCGTTCTGACACCCTCCAATAGATATGATCTAATATTCTCCTTCAGATATAGTTTAATGTATGACTCGTTCTGACGTCCCCTATCATATATGGTCTAATGTATGACCCGTTATGGTATTCTATTTACAAGATCTAATTCTATCATCACGAACGGTGTAGACGCGATCATCTCCCCAACATCTAATTCAGTTACTACGAACGGTACTGACACGATCAACCTTCCAAGATATAGCTCTATCATCGCAAACGAGGTAGACGCAATCAACTATCAAAGTCTAAATTTTGTCACTACGAACAGAAATGACACGATTAACATTCAACAACTACTTCTCAACACTTCAAATTCAGATATAATTTAACGTACGATTCATTCTGACTTTCAAAACTTATCGAGACAAATGGCATCTTTAAGCCCATCTCCTACAAAAAGTCCCTACTTCAGCTAGGGCAAATTCCTGGGTATTCTAGTGTTCAATCCTCTTCTACCTTCAGATTCCGACAGGCACACAAGTCAATCTACATCCTCAGGTATAAGAAGATTGAACAGGGGCAGCTGTCAAACCCCAAAATTT